>NW_025934378.1:65466-171427 GCF_000764305.2 Hyalella azteca | reverse complement strand
ATCACCACAACACCCACGATCACCACAACACCCACGATCACCACAACACCCACGATCACCACAACACCCACGATCATCACAACACCCACGATCACCACAACACCCACGATCATCATAACACCCACGATCACCACAACACCCACGATCACCACAACACCCACCATCACCAAAACACCCACCATCACCACAACACCCACGATCACCACAACACCCACGATCACCACAACACCCACGATCACCCCCATTAAAATCATTTACTTCTTCGGCATACGTTTCCTAGTCATCAATTTGAAATGGTATACAGTATATATTATGAAGAAGTATTAATTTGATTAGAGCAAAGTTGAGAACACACCGTACATCATCGTAACTTTGCAGCAAATAAGTAACTTATACAAAAATATTTATCAACTAACCTTCGTATCGAAGCATTTCTGGCGATTCCTGTGAGCTTATTTAACTTTTTTTTTATTGAAATAAATGTCACGACTTGACACTTATTTCGTTTTATTTTTATGTGGGCTGAAACACACTAAACTTCACGCAACATCACACACTCTCAACATATGACAACATCACTAAACATCGATGACAATGAGAGCATGGATTCGACTATAGTCTATACAGAGCCGGCTGCGGCGCAACGGGAAACATTTTCTCTGAAATAAATTGTTATTCACAGACGTAATGGCAAAAGAAAAATGACGTGAGATTTTTTTCAACTCATAGTGTGTCTATGCCGCTCAGCTAGAATTATTTTAATTGATTTAATTAATCCGCATATGCAAAATATTATCGCGACGAAAATTATGCATGTTTAACTGAGTTAAATATATGAATAAGGTATTTTTGTCGCAATGGAATCAATTTAATCGATTTTTAATCGTAATCATTTAATAAATTATAAATTTCTGGTCGATTTATCTTTTTTTATTTCAACTATCACATTAACTCATAAGATAAACCGTTTTAACTGTAAAGTATGAAATGTTATCAACCGATCACCAAAGCAACAAGTTACGAGCGGTTCACACATTATAATTATTATTGGACATAACATGCGATGAAAGTCTTCTCAAGTTTATCATTGTTCGGATATAACTATTTTAAGGGTAATGATTACCAACTTGCCCAAAATTCTCCACTCATTTGACAAATTAGCGACTTGGGCAGTGTTCTGGGACAGCATGAAGATGTAGTAAGTAGTCTTTAGGTAAACAATGCGCACGCGTCACTCTGCCGCGCTACCGCCGCGCTCAAGAGATGGCGCCAGCGTCGAGCCTCAGACAGTTCGTGTCATGTCGTCATCGTTGTGGTGTAGTAGGCATTTCCTCCGTGTTTTTAAGCTGTGTAATATAGGTTTCGGCCGTTAGAACAGGCTTGAGTTATGTGAGGGCTTACATCTTATCTATTCTAAAAATATTCTCCATTATATGTCTTTTTAATTCGCTTTAAATCAATTGATACCTCCTACCCTCGTCGTCTGCTGCCAGCTGATGGTTGGCATTTCCCTCTCTTGCCCTCTCCGCATATTCGAGGAAAACCTCACGGAAACTTTAGCTATCAAAGACTTTTTCCCCATTTGCTAATGAATTATATTTTTATGCAAAGTTTTAAGAATCCAGTGTGTGATTTAAAGTGCTAAAGCTATTTTCTTGTACTTAAAGTTGGATTAACGTTGTGAAATTACGTGCCGAAAAGTTTTTGTGCGTTATTATGTGACATATCCAGATTCATGTGCTAAACTAGCAGAAGCAAAAAAACTTGCGTGCCCAACAGTTCCGTCAACAGTGAAGTTTCCTTTCCTTTACAAGCTTATTCCTAATTTTACGTGGAATTCAATACAATCGTAAGCGTTTTGTACTTAATCAAGGTAAATCATCCTCTGTGTATACATGATTACTTGCTGGTAATATTTTAGCCAGCGTTTACTAACCAATTTGCATTGAACTTTTTCCGAAAAAATTGTTCTAAATTAAGCTTTCCGAATGTCCATTGAGAGCGACTCCAATTAACGATCGCTTGTTCACTGCCCTGAAAGTAGCAGCTGCAGCGGCAGCCCTTCAGGTGCGCAACAGCACATGCGTTACTTAGCACTAGCACTGCCACACTTGCAGCACTAGCACTGCCACACTTGCAGCACTAGCACTGCCAAACTTGCAGCACTAGCACTGCCACACTTGCAGCACTAGCACTGCCACACTTGCAGCACTAGCACTGCCACACTTGCAGCACTAGCAATGCCACACCGCAGCACTAGCCAACTAGCACCGTCTGCTGCACGCCGCAGCATTAGCGTCATATACAGCACGCTATATCACTCAGTTCACCAATAATAAAAATAATAACGATGAGACAGTAGAGGTGTGGATGTCGTAATCCGTCTAACTTGGCTTCAAGTTCCAGCACAGCCAATGCCTGTGCTGCAGTAGCTAGATATCCTATCCTTGTTGCCAGTCACTAAAATTATTCGATGACTTGTTTAGGACTTATCCCAAATAAAGCATTAATTCGAATACCCTAAAATCGATAATTTTTGAAGGATTCTTCCCAAATAAAGCAGCAATTCAAATACCTGTCCCATTTTCTGTTTGCCAGGCATACAAGGATTTAGCTTATTTCTCTAAATTTTCGTCTTCGTAAATTTAATTTCATCAACTGGTCTTTTAGTCGGGTTAATCATTGCAAACTTTCTTTATGCCCTTATTTACTATTAACCATACATGATGAATTAAAAATTGCTTTCGTTTCAAATGTCCTGCCTCACGTTTCAGAGGAGTCATGTGAGATACACGTGCTTTATTTCCCGTTGAATGTAAGGGCCCCCGCCACATGAGCTCGTCGTGCCTGAGACATGACTCACCCTGGGGCATGTGACACGAAATGCCCCTCAGTGCCCCGCCTGGGTCAACCATCCTGCCCGTACAGGGGGCGTGATAGTGTTGTTCGTCTGTGTCATGCCACCGTGCCGGCCTAACATACGCGGCATTGACACGTGCAGCACTTGGACTAAGACGCACAGGATAGAGACGGTGCTTTACAGGAAACAGATGTGCCATAGCAGCTCAAACACGTGTCATAACTGGACAAAGACGCACCATAGTGTGTCACGATTGCCTCTGGACGGACGGGTAAGGCAGTATGACCGGAATGTGACGCACTCAAACTGCATGGTAACGCTGTTACAAGAGGCACAGTCACGCATCACCGCCGCACAAGCGCAACTCTTGATGACAAGGACGCTTTTGAGAGGAATACATACTTGCCTAAGTAGGATTAATAAACAAATGAAAAGGATTAACACACACAAGAGTAGGATTGAGACACACATGAGTAGGACTAAGACGCATCGGAGTGGGAACAGGACGCACTTGTGTAGGATTGACGTGACAGGCATCCTTCACCACGCATGAGAGATCGCGGCAACTGACAGTTAGCAAGCACATGGAATCTTATGAATATCAGTGAACGCTTCATCAACTCACTTGACCATTTACGTAGACTTGAGTAAAAGTAAATCAGTTGCCGCACTAGCTTTGTTTGCAACATGGGAGAGCTGCAGGCCACTATCGAACTCTACCTGCACCTTCATAAGTTCTACAACGTCGACCTATTTCAGAGAGGGTGAGTGTTTTATCAAATGCTGTTTCACAAAGTTTTTGTGGTTTGCTATCTTGAATTGGAATCATTGTCAAATCTTATGATCAGCTAATTTCTGTGTCAAGAAACTGTCCGTCAATTGTTAAGTATATAGACTTTAATTCCTCCGGAAAAAGCTGCGCTCATTACGCTTTTATACAGCTTGTCCTCTCGAGTAACGAGTCGATCCTCGACTGGTCTTTATACTGTAAATACATTGTATAGACTTTCTTTCATTACATTGAAAATTATATTCACGCACCTTCCTATCTAATGAAGTTTTTCATAACTTCACCTATTACTGGACGGTAATTAGATGACGATTAAAGGCATCGATATCGTTTGATTAAACAGTAAATTATATCATTCACCCGAGAATTAAATGAGCGAAGATAATGACGAAAAATTCACCAAGTTTTCGACAATACGGTTGGAATCTCCGTACAGTTATTAACTGCCTAGTGTGTCTGAACAGCGCCTAATTTTTCTCGTATTATCTTGAAATGGTTAACTGGTTGTTCCTGTTTCACCTAAGCTTCTTAACCGTAAATTCTTTTATAATATCTACCCAGTATATTTAGTGGCACGGATTGATTATTAATGCTTGCTAGACTTTCGATGATAGAGTACGTCTTCAGAACGGTTATTTTCTCGTCACCTTTACTTTTAACTTCATGGTTAACATGGAGAGTGGGGATAGTCATATAGTGGTCGAATCTATCGGCACAAGATAATTGCATGGTGATTAGGTGTCGAATTAATATGGTGATTAATTAATGTTGTATGTTAATTAAACGATTTTAAAATTACTATTTCGTGAGAACTTTATTGTGAGGCAATAGTTATTTTGTTATTTTATTATGAATAATATGCTATCGAAACGATAGTTAAATGTAATTTAAACGACTCTTAAATAACATCGGAAATATGATTAGGTATTGATTAGCTGAATAATAGTTGGATGGTATGTATACATAAGTAAAACCACCCATTCCTCATGCAGGTACTACCAGATTCGAGTGCATCTCAAGTCAACAAGCAAGTTACCATCCAAGACGGAGACCATCCTACCACGTAGTAACGGTAACTAGTGGTACCACAGTAACTTTAGTAATCTATAACCTGCATTACCTATAACCCGTAGCACAACTGTAACCCCTAGCCCGCTATAACTGTAACCTCCTACCGCGAGTAACTGTAGTTGGTCGAAACCTTTTCCAAGCAGAAAAATTCACTTAGCATAAAACTTTACAACCAAGACTATACCTTCGGTGACTGTAGCTCAGTGGTAGCGGCACCGAGATTATGAGAGGTAGTCGCGGGTTTGAGCCTCTGGAAGCTCGGTTCATTTCTGGTGTCACTTGTGGGTAGCCGTCGAGGGCGGTGCTTCAGCATGGTCTTTTTGGTGGTGCCCACTAGACGAACTTTTAGCTTACTGTACAATCTACGCGCTGCCTATATGACCTTAAAACAATGCATGGCCTCAATACTCTCTGTTGGTACTGAAAATTTGGAGTCGAGCATGTCGTGTCTTGTTGATTTGCAACATATCGGTTACTTTATATTTAGTTAGTAGCACTTCTCTTTTGACGTAAAAAGTATATAGCCAAAAGGACATTTTCAGAATTGTTTAGTATCTTCAATTGCTATTCTTCCTTTCTAAGGCTGACCTAGCTCCTAATATAGTTTGTGATTTCACTCGCGGTTGAAGTGATGCGTGACCATCAGTAAGAGTAATAATAATATGTATCAATATTAATACACAAATGATATGTGCAGCCCCCAGCAACACAAGTCTGATAGCGCCGGCGTACGCGCTAAGCGGCGCGGCCGTGAGCAAGACGTTCCAGATCCTCTACCGCAACGAAGAAGTCCATCTCGACGACCACATCCACTTCAAGCTCCACCTCATCGTCGACTCCCTAAAGGTCTCGGCTCTCAAACAATTTTACTGAAAAATAAAATTATTTGTTACCCACTTTCCAACTATATTAATTTATGTTGTATTCCAAACGCACGCAACTTTCCATGCGTGCGTTTGGAATACAACTACAACTTCCATTCCACGCAAACTTTCTAGAATTCATTCGAAACTCAATTGACGAGTGTCTTCTGAAAGCAAAGTCGATGCTAATTATATGTGAAGGGGGAATATTCTATATAATAACGAAATCCTATAATTATATCCCGCCTCAGTACCTATCTTTATAATGCTTCAACCTATCTTGGTGTTTCACTTCTATGTTAAATGTTCGAACTCACCATTCCTACCAGTCTATCATTTGGTATAAAATGGAATAGGCTTTTTCCATCTCCATTATTTGGGTATGAAATAAAAGTATGTATTTTCATCATTGATTAATTACGATTATAACAGTGAGGATAATATCGCCATGTGACACCTCAGGTGACGGAGAACATATGAATATGATTATAACAGTGATTGACTATAACAGTGATGATTATAACAAAGATTATAACACATAAATACGATTATAACAGTAAAGATAACATCGCCATTTGTCACCCCAGGTGACGAAGAACATATATATATACGTATGATTATTATAGTGATTGACTATAACAATGATTATAACACATATATACGATTATACCAGTGAAATAACATCGCCATGTTACACCTCAGGTGACGGAGAGTCTGGAGCGCGCAGAGCTGCAGCTGCTCGTCGAGCTCTGGTTCACGGAGAGCTCGTTTGGTGCCGACCCTCTGAGCGGCGTCCAGTGCGTGTCTTCCCGCACCCTGAACCTGCAGTTCTCCCCCAGCAGGTGTGTNGTGGTGTTGCAGGGGGCTACACCACCACCTGCCGGTGCTGTTAGTGATGTAACCCTGATGTGTGGTGTTGCAGGGGGCTACACCACCACCTGCCGGTGCTGTTAGTGATGTAACCCTGATGTGTGGTGTTGCAGGGGGCTACACCACCACCTGCCGGTGCTGTTAGTGATGTAACCCTGATGTGTGGTGTTGCAGGGGGCTACACCACCACCTGCCGGTGCTGTTAGTGATGTAACCCTGATGTGTGGTGTTGCAGGGGGCTACACCACCACCTGCCGGTGCTGTTAGTGATGTAACCCTGATGTGTGGTGTTGCAGGGGGCTACACCACCACCTGCCGGTGCTGTTCGACTACTTCCACCTGTCGGCTGTCACCCTGACTGTGCACTGCGCGCTCGTCTCACTGCACCAGCCATATATCAAGTTAGTGTCGTACGCTAATTTACACATCGTAAACAACTTGTTAAGTACCTCATTTTAACTCGTTTATTAAGCTACTTAAACTACGTTTAGAAATGATAAGCGGAAATATGTTGATGTCGCTTACGTTATCAAGGTGATGACGTTTGCGATATTGGAGACATTACGAGCGCACCTTCGTCGTAACTTGTCTTCTCAGAAGAACTTGATATCATCACATCATCATACAACTCACCATTATCATGTGAATCTCCGTCGTTGCTCCTTCCCTCATCGCTAAGGTTGCACGTGATTATACGTACAACTGATACGTTGTTCGTAAGCTCACGTATCTCGTGCCTAATACATCATGGATTCATAGATATACGATATAACACATACCTGTCTTCGATATGCGATATAAGCATATAACATATACCTGTCTTCGCGCGCCTGTAAAGTTCAAGCACGTATTCTCCTCGATCGCTGTTATAATTTATTAATTAATATTTACTTCACGCAAAACTTAAACCCCAATATAAAACCCAAATGTTGGAGGAACGCATTGAACTTCTTTCCATCCCTCTGCCAGTCCTGGACAGAATTAAATGCATCATCTCCAGCTTGGCTGAATTTTGTCCCTATACTTGACCATAATTTTATCCACTGCATTATAAGCTGCACCCGTCGCACCACTTCTCATATCTACCAGCCACACTTTTAGGGAAATAAAGGATTTGATATTGTTATAATTTTGTGTTTTTGTTATTTTAGTTTACATGCCTGCAACACACCAAATCCCTCATAAAACGACCTGTAACTCATGGGGTTTAGGGTTGAATTGCCCGTAAGTATCAATTTGGGTTGAATTTACCCAAAAGGTTCAATTCGGGCTGAATTTGGCCAGAAAGTATTAGGGTTCATCGAGGGTTGATATCGCCCAAAGAGCTGTAGTAATGTTGAAGTTCTGCTAGGGGTTCAATTGAGAGTTAGGTTCTTCATAGGTTACATGCCATGCAACCTCATGCACATCTCTCGCACTGTTTAACGTAACTCTATAACGTAACTCTATATGGCGTAACTCTATATAACGTAACTCTATAACGTTATAGTTAGCAGTGGACTCCAGCTGTATAGCAGTGGTCACACTTGTATAACATAACTCACCTGTATAACATAACTCACCTGTATAACATGACTCACCTGTATAACATAACTCACCTGTATAACATGACTCACCTGTATAACATAACTCACCTGTATAACATAACTCACCTGTATAACATAACTCACTTGGATAACATAACCCACCTGTATAACATGACTCACTTGTATAACATAACCCACCTGTATAACATGACTCACTTGTATAACATAACCCACCTGTATAACATGACTCACTTGTATAACATAACCCACCTGTATAACATGACTCACTTGTATAACATAACCCACGTATAACATGACTCACTTGTAAAACATAACCCACGTGTAACACAAGCTCTCCCTAACGCCCGCTTGCTCTCATAGGAAGAGTATCCTGAACCTAGTCAATGACTGGTGAGTGCTTCTTTTCCCTGGTCAGTGTGCGTATCTTTCAAGTTTCTATGTATACTCGTGACTCATTAGTGAACTGCGTTCATCGCTGACAACCTCATGGATCATCATTATTGGCTGCATTTTCAGAAGACTTTATCAGTTATTATCATCAAAGTCTTGGTGATATCAAATTAATGTTCTCGTGAACCCGAGTTTCGGGATCAAAAACTGCGCGCTGGAATCCCGACATTCGCATTACATTCTTCATAAGCTGTGTTTCTTCTCTCGGTGTTTAATGGATCTTGAAACCCTTTTTATTCTTAGCGAAATACGTTATGACTTTTTTCAGATCATCGTCGATTTATGTTACAGAATGCATGCATGTAGCTTTGTCATTTTTGTCATTTTTAGATGCATATTTAAAGATCTCAACATTTCTGCTGCCAAATTTACCGTTCTATAGCAAAAGCAGGATATTTCCAGGTGTTCCGCAGCTCATAACACAACAGAGCTAAAAATATATGCATATTTTAAAAACCGAAACTCTTTTCTTAACGGTTCTATGTATTTAAATTCAGCATGTTTTTTTCTCAAATTAGTGAGCTTAATAAATTAGATTTTTTATTTTTGTATTCGTTCTATGAGTGTTATGAACGCACGCCCTAAAGGTACAAGCTTTATCTCGCCTTTCTTGAACTCTTACTTTGCATGGCATTTTGCTTGCTGTCCTGGCATCTCGCGCGATTGTTCGCTTGTATCGTACTAATTTGTTTACATTTGCTGTTTTAACTCCATATCTGTGTATGAATCATGGGAAGTAATGTAGCGGATGGACCACAGAACTTTTTTTATTGCCTTATCTTCATAATCATGCCGTCTTTTTGATCACAAAGTTTCATTCAAGTCTAGTTTGATATTTCAGTTGCTTTCCCTTCCTGTTTAACAACATTAGAATTAGCTTAACATGACTGCTTGTCTCATCCTACCTTTTCGCTTGGTTATTAGTAAATAGCTTTCAACAATTATAGTCTTAGACTTCACAAACCTTTTGACATTACCTTTGAATTTAGACACATCGATCCCTGATAGTTGCCTTTCGATGGTTTCTTTAACCGTAGTGAGTTAATATATTTTAATCTTGTTTTCATTGTATTTTTGCATAATTGTGGCTAACTTACTGTACGTTGTTGGTGAAAATGAAGAAGAGCTTTGTGTTGCAATCTGTGTGTTTTGTTGCAAGCCCACACAAATTTGCTGTGTCTTGTTCCCTTACAAATGTGCTGTGTTGCAGCTGTGTCACGCTCACACAAATGTGTTATGTTGCAGCTGTGTTACGCTCACACAAATGTGCTGTGTTGCAGCTGTGTCACGCTCACACAATGTGCTGTGTTGCAGCTGTGTCACGCTCACACAATGTGCTGTGTTGCAGCTGTGTCACGCTCACACAAATGTGTTATGTTGCAGCTGTGTCACGCTCACACAAATGTGTTATGTTGCAGCTGTGTTACGCTCACACAAATGTGCTGTGTTGCAGCTGTGTCACGCTCACACAAATGTGTTATGTTGCAGCTGTGTTACGCTCACACAAATGTGCTGTGTTGCAGCTGTGTCACGCTCACACAAATGTGTTATGTTGCAGCTGTGTTACGCTCACACAAATGTGCTGTGTTGCAGCTGTGTCACGCTCACACAAATGTGTTATGTTGCAGCTGTGTTACGCTCACACAAATGTGCTGTGTTGCAGCTGTGTCACGCTCACACAATGTGCTGTGTTGCAGCTGTGTCACGCTCACACAATGTGCTGTGTTGCAGCTGTGTCACGCTCACACAAATGTGCTGTGTTGCAGCTGTGTCACGCTCACACAAATGTGTNGGTTAGGTGGTGAGTGGTTATGTGGTGAGTGGTTATGTGGTGAGTGGTTATGTGGTGAGTGGTTATGTGGTGAGTGGTTAGGTGGTGAGTGGTTATGTGGTGAGTGGTTATGTGGTGAGTGGCGTTATGTGGTGAGTGGTTATGTGGTGAGTGGCGTTATGTGGTGAGTGGCGTTTTGTGGTGAGTGGCGTTATGTGGTGAGTGGCGTGCCTTATGTGGTGAGTGGCGTGCCTTATGTGGTGAGTGGCGTGCGTTAAGTGGTGAATGGCGTGCCTTCAGTGGTGAGTGGCGTGCCTTCAGTGGTGAGTGGTGTGCCCTCAGTGGTGAGTGGCGTGCCTCCAGTGGTGAGTGGTGTGCCCTCAGTGGTGAGTGGCGCACCCTCAGTGGTGAGTGGCGCACCCTCAGTGGTGAGTGGCGTGCCCTCAGTGGTGAGTGGCGCGCCCTCAGTGGTGAGTTGCGTTCCTTCAGGGGAGAGTGGCCTGCTCGTAAATTCCCAAAGATGTTATCGTACGTACGAACAATTCCACAAGTTGTTGTCGTACGTCAGAAACACAATTACAATTCTACAAGCTGTTGTCAACTTGTCGTACGTCAGAACAATTCCAGAAGCTGTTGCAACAGGGGGCCCAATAACAATTCCACTAAACTGTTGTCGCACACAATGAACAACAATTCCACAAGCTGTTGTCGTATGTCAGAAGCTCAATTACAATTCCACAAGCTGTTGTCGTACGTCAGAACAATTCCACAAGCTGTTGCAACAGGGGGCACAAGAACAAAATTCCACAAACTGTTGTCGTACACAATGAACAACAATTCCACCAGCTGTTGTCGTGCGTCAGAAGCACAATTATAATTCCACAAGCTGTTGTTGTACGTCAAAACAACAATTCCACAAATTGTTGTCGTACACAATGAACAACAATTCCACAAGCTGTTGTCGTACTTTAAAACAATACCATAAGCTGTACTCATACGTCAGAGCAATAACATGGCATGTTAAGGTACGTCAGAACAATTCCATGACATGTCACCGTACGTCAGAACAAATGTACGAGATTTTATTGTACGTCAGAACAATTCCATGACATGTTATCGTACGTCAGAACAAATGTAAGAGATTTTATCGTACGTCAGAACAACTCCATGACATGTTATCGTACGTCAGAACAAATGTTTGAGATTTTATTGTACGTCAGAACAATTCCATGACATGTTATCGTACGTCAGAACAACTCCATGACATGCTATCGTACGCCAGAACAATTCCCTGACATGTTATCGTACGTCAGAACAGTTCCATGACCTGTTATCGTACATCAGAACGATCCGATTACGTCTTATCGTACGTCAGAACAATCCGATGACATGTTATTGTAAGTCTTAACAATTCCATGACATGTTATCGTACGTCAGAACAATCCCATGACATGTTTTTGTACGTCAGAACAACTCCATGACCTGCTATCGTACGTCAGAACAATCCCATGACATGTTATCGTACGTCAGAACAACTCCATGACCTGCTATCGTACGTCAGAACATTTCCCTGACATGCTATCGTACGTCAGAACATTTGCATGACCTGCTATCGTACGTCAGAACAACTCTATGACCTGCTATCGTACGTCAGAACAATTCCCTGGCATGCTATCGTACGTCAGAACATTTCCATGACCTGCTATCGTACGTCAGAACAACTCCATGACCTGCTATCGTAAGTCAGAACAATTCCCTGACATGCTATCGTACGTCAGAACATTTCCATGACCTGCTATCGTACGTTATAACAACTCCATGACCTGCTATCGTACGTCAGAACAACACGGTGCGGTGTGGCGGGGGCGGCAGCGGCAGCAGCTCATGGCGCATGTCGCAGGCTCGCTCGATGCACCGCACCATCTGCACGCTTCTGATGGCGGCTAACACCGCCCTCACTGCCCACCTCGAGACCCTCATCGCTATACTGCCGCCCTGGGCATCAAGGGACTCCGCTGCTCACCAGGTACGTCTTGTATATGCATCTCAAGTCTGAATCATGACTCCAATGAATGTAATACAACGATGTAATATGTGTACAATGAATGTAATACTTACTATGTAATAAATAGCTCATAACACTTCATTTGAGGCTCTTTGCTTTCATGCCTAAGTGTCTCTCACAATTGAGCGCGTTATTTGAACATCAATCTTCGTATGATGTTGGTTTTACATCACCCAGCATCCGTCATTTAGACGAGTAGTCTCGGCGAATTGTTACGTGTGAACAGCACATGTCTGTAGGCCGTACCAAGTCTTTACCAGGGCATCTCTTGTTTGATTATAATTAGAAGTAATAATATATTTTACAGATATAATCAAGATTAGGCCTTCCCAATGCTGTTGGTATCTGAGGGCCTGGTAACGAAAGTTACTGTTAGTAGAGAAACGGTTGAGAGGTTCATTGTAGTGGCGTGCGTGGTGGTATAAAACTATTGTATAAATACTGGGAAACTTATTTATAACAGTTATATCCAGGGCAAGCTAGGGGAACCTACTTTATTGAGAGTTGGTTGCATTGGTTGCTAGAAAAAAAAGGTTCCCAGTAGAAATACGTGCAATAAAGTAGGTTCCCCTAGGTTGCCCTGGATATAACTGTTATATAAAACTATTTCATTCCAGCAGATCTTCGAATGAAAGCAATTAAGGTTTGATTATTTAACTTGTAAATTTAACTTGATTATCGTCCATCCACTGAAATTGAAATTATTGTAATTGTTTGAGTTGACATATGTGTCCATGCGAACTTCTTTAATCGAATTGCCTTTGCAATCCCGCGAAATTTGGCAAGAGATGGATTACGAAACCCTCAGCGGCAAGCTTTGCACACTCCATAATTCTTGAAGCAGTCGCTGCCAATGCACTCCGTAATTCTTCATATATTAAGGATCATCACGAGGCTGCTGGTTATTAATATATTAATATTGTGTCCATGTTAGAGCTCATCGACCAGTACGAGCACCTGGCCGCTGAGAGACACTCCTGCTGCTGCTAGTGGTGTAGGTGGTGCAGCTGGTGTTAATGGTAGTGGTGGTGGTGGTGGTGGAGGTGGTGAAGGAGTTACGTCTACAGTCCCAACGTCGTCCGAAGTCCCCTCGTCGACGCCCTCCGCCCCGTCCACTCCCCAGCCCACGAGACTCCGCGTCGACAACCTCTCCGATGTTGCTAAGGTGTGTTAATTATGGTGAACCTTGCTAATGACCCAGTGAACATTTACAGACACGTCAGCTTCTGATTTGGATTACCAGAAGCTGGGGCAACTCTAAATTCAACTTCTGATTTGGATTACCAGAGGCTGGGGCGATTCTAAATTTTGCTAAGGGGTGAACAAAGTTATTTTCCAACGTTTTTGTAACGAGAATTTTACCAATTCTTGGATGAAAAAGTTTTTATATTTCTACTAAATGCAGGAATGATTTGAGAATAAAATGCTAACGATATGACGACACTCCTGCTCCAGGAATGCTACTTCGCGCTGATGGGCAGCAGCCAGGCGCCGCGCATGGAGAAGCGAGGCTCGCAGAGGACCAGGGTCAGTTTTGAGTGTAGAGCTTTCCTGGCCTCCTATAGAACGTGTAATTTAGCTCACACCCATGTACAACTCATCACTTCTACAGAATTTATCTAAATTGTAACAAATCTTTAATGGTTATTCTTAGTTTGTTAAGATATTATTTGAATTAGTTATTTGATTTTGCACTTTTTTTTCGACGAAGTATGCATACGATGACACGATCATCACATTTCTATAAACTATGCAATCACGACGGTTCTTAAATATCACCAGAGCTAAACTTGCGATTACTGAGGATTAATTAATTTTCAAGGATCCATTCATTTAATACGAGGATTCATTTCAGCTCGGGTCGGACATTCAGCTCATTCACTCGTCCTATACTTAAGAGTGATACTCGATCACTCATAGGTGCCACTCATCACTTACTGCCTTCTCTGCCTCACCACTCACCTGTTCTCTTCCCGGCCACTCGCCCCACTCTTTGCCCCACCACTCGCCCCATTCTCTGCCCTGCCACTCGCCGGGTTGCGTGCTTGATTATCTCTCATAAACGAAGTGATGATACTAAACATTACCGCTACTACTAACGGATCACGAGATACTAGCCTATTGTTCAAATGATGATCACTTTGACCTTATGAGGAGTTTGGGAATTCATAGTCCCCGGTTACGCTGATGCGCCGCCATCGTCGTCCTCCGTCTCCGGAGGACGACGAAGCACACACAATATTGTCAATGTTTCACTCTTTTTCTAAACCATACAAGGCCTTGCGATGTATATATCATCGCAAGAAGCGAGTTTCCAACAATATTGTCAAGGTTCCACTCTTTTTGTGAACCATACAAGGCCTTGCAATGTATATATCATCGCAAGAAGCAAGGTTCCAACAATATTGTCAAAGTTCCACTCTTTTTATGAACCATACAGAGCCTTGCGATGAATATATCATCGCAAGAAGCAAGGTTCCAACAATATTGTCAAAGTCCCTCACTTTTTATGAACCATACAGAGCCTTGAGATGAATATATCATCGCAAGAAGCGAGGTTCCAACAATATTGTCAAAGTTCCACTCTTTTTGTGAACCATACAAGGCCTTGCAATGTATATATCATCGCAAGAAGCGAGCTTCCAACAATATTGTCAAAGTTCCACTCTTTATAAGCCATACAAGGCCTTGCGATGAATATATCATCGCAAGAAGCAAGGTTCCAACAATAATGTCAAAGTTCCACTCTTTATAAGCCATACAAGGCCCTGCGATGAATATGTCATATCCTTCACTGCAGACAGTAGAGTGCGAGGACGACTTCCTAGTAGCAGCTAACAGCGACATCGCGACGCTGTGCGCTGAGAACATCCTCCTGTGGCAGTATTTCCTCACTGTCGTCGCCGGCAGTGAGGCCGTACGACAACATCTCTCGCGCCAGCATCACGTCCAACGGGTAGACTATTATAATTAGTGAATATCATAACGATTACTAGTAAGCTTCATCGTTTAAATATTAATTTCCTAGGCACTAAATACTCGTCACTGGTAGTGATTGTGAATTAACTTTATACTGGGAATCTTTTCGCACAATAAAAATACATATGTGTTTAGAATTACTTAAAAATGGACCGAAAGTTGGTTTTCTTTGATAATTCTTTTTGTTATATTCACAAAGGCACTTTCGTTTCCATTCATTCTATACTCAATTTACTCTACAGTCGTGCATTTTTCGTCTTTATTTGTATTTATTTCATAGTCAAATATTCGTACTTTCTTCTAGACTATTTTACTGCAAATCCACCCATTCCTGCCAGTATTTCCTGTACAATCTAATGCATAGCTTTGAGAGCGACTTTGTTAATTGCTTTGTTCATTACGATTTTGTTCATTGATTGTTTG
This sequence comes from Hyalella azteca, assembly GCF_000764305.2. Classification (NCBI taxonomy): domain Eukaryota; kingdom Metazoa; phylum Arthropoda; class Malacostraca; order Amphipoda; family Hyalellidae; genus Hyalella; species Hyalella azteca. The sequence goes on along the minus strand of NW_025934378.1, from coordinate 155,738 downwards.
TACAACAAAATGCATTGCTTCGAGAGCGACTTTGTTTCTCAGGCCAAATATTGCACGCATATCGCTGCAGGTGAAGCGTTTCGCGGAAGCGTTCTTTGTTGTGGACAACCCGCGACCGTCCGCGACGGGCTGCTACGACAGCAACTACCAGAACTATGCTGCCGTCACCGACGCTGTGCGCCGCTCCCGATACTTCCATCTCCTGCCGTCTCTGCCCATAGAGTGCCCCGAGGTCAGAGACGCTGTGTACAGTAAGCCGCTTCTCTGACATTGATGAGATTCAATTTAATGTTGGTTCTCGAATGTCCCGTGGTCTGGTTGGCACGCACGCTTTAATTCGCACCCTCTCCATTTCAAGTTCCGCCATACGCAGTTCCTGTTCTCTTTTCTTGTCCTCTCGTGCAAGCAGTCTCTCTTCTCAACCAGCCTCTTCCTTCCTTCGCCGCTCTTCCTTTTCTAGCCGCTCTACGTCCGTTTTCAAGCCCTCCTTATTCTTCCTTCTCTCAGTCACGTACTTCAACAAGGCGCTGTCACTGAGACCTTATTCTTTCCCATCACGAACGAACATGGACTCATCCATTGCGTACAGTAATTTGAACTTTGCTGAATCTAAAAAGCAGCAAAAGGTTTGCAAGTTTACATGACGACTGTAACCGTCACAACACTGGGTTCATTACTGAATAATTAATCCACACAAATGCCGGCCTCCATTGTAATGAGTTCTATATTGGGTTCTCGTCTCTTCCTAATTTATTGACGGTAACTTCAGTTGGGTTCGGTTCGCGTTTATTAGAACTGATCCAAGCTCGTAAGTTTATTGAAGTAGAGTTGAGGAACTGCGGAGGGCAGCGCATCGGCGAAATAACTTACAATTCCTGCGAGCAAACACATAATTACTCAATTATTATAATAAACAAAAATTACACAAGACAATCATTGCGCAACTTCCAACTTTTATTGGACACAACCATTCATCCTCTACAATAGTTGATCTACGCGCTTTCATTTCACAAGGAATGATCAAATGATTTGAACTTAAGACAAGCCTCTTCTATCATTGGCTTGATGTTTCCATAACATCTGCTGTAAAATAATTGTAACTAAAAATTATTAACATCATCAAGTAAGCAATTTTCTCCATCAATGATTGACAAATTATTTTATTTGTTATGTTTGTATTGATGTTTCGGTGGCAGATGGACGGCGACGTGACATCCCTGCCTGTGGTGTTCGAGGACCAGTACCAGCACGTCGCTGAGTTTGCCAGGAGACGCTCCATAGTGAGCCGCAAGTCAGGTAATAGTGAGCCGCAAGTCAGGTAATAGTGAGCCGCAAGTCAGGTAATAGTGAGCCGCAAGTCAGGTAATAGTGAGCCGCAAGTCAGGTAATAGTGAGCCGCAAGTCAGGTAATAGTGAGCCGCAAGTCAGGTAGTGAGCCGTAATGCTCGAGTAGTAACATTAACTTTTTTCTTTACTGTTCACGTAATTTTCTTCAATTAAAGACGACATGAGCTAACATATTCTTCATAAGCTTTCATTCTATGAGTTACATTAAATGTTTTCTTGCATCACTGCTAAATTGCTTTAGCATTTATCGATTCAGCCATATATATCATTTAATTATATGTATCATTCAACCATATTTATAATTAATTATATGTATCTGTAGCTGTGCATGTATAAATGCTATACCCCAAATGTTACTGCTTTTTTTTTATTATTTTGCCATAACACAACTTTCATTTATTATTCCTATTCGATGGGCAGATATTCAAGCAATTTAATGCGGCTAGTGAAGAATTTGTTGTCCTCAATTTTCTCATTTTCACAATAAATTAATCATGGTTATTTTGTTCATTTTTAATTCATATTCTGGAAACCGTAGGTGCTGCCGCTCTAATGAAATAATTTCTAGTGAACTTCAACAGATTGTTTAATCAGCAAGACTCTTAGTTTCTATTGTGCACCTTGCGTCAAATTCTTCCCCCGAATAAAAACTTGACGTAATTTTTTCGTATAATTTCGAGCGTTATGAAGTTTGATTGACCATTTTTTCGCTGTTGCAGAGAACTACCTGAGCTCATCAGACGTGCAGCTGGCGATGGATCAGCTGGATTCCAACTGTGATAAAGCTGAACTGTTGAATCCTCCAGACGTGACAAAGCCAGAGCCTTCGCTCCAGAACCGCAATAGCTTGAAGCCTATCGAGTCGAGCAGATCTTCGACTCTGCTGCTAAAGCAGCGCTCAGTTAATCACGACACTTTGTCTCTGCCTTCGAATGGCAATCCGTCGTTAGTGAGCGCTTTGATTGATACCACGACTACAGTTCTTGATTTTGAGAACAAACACAGCGCCACTCTGGAACCGAGGGTAACAAGGTTTGACTTAAGTGCTAATAAATCTCACTTGCTCACCACCAATACGCTTCAGGGAACTGGTATCAGTTCAAAGAGCTATAACAAGCTGGTGTGGGATCTGCAAGATGATCGTACCAGAGCCCGAACTAAGGTCCGTTCACGCAGCAGCGACTCAAGAGTGTCGTCAGGTCACAGCCTCGGAAGCGGTGACGACAAGCCTCCTTTAAGCCCGTCGGACAGCAATGACAAGTTGCTAGTACCGAAAATGTCGCCGTACGACATGAGTAGAAGTAATAGGTTATCCAAAAAAGTCGTTGATTTAGATGACGAAGTCAAGCCTCCTCTACCGCCCAGAACCGACAAGATGCCAAAAGATTTTAAGCCACCCGTACCCCCAAAGTTACACAAGCTACCAGCTGCACGAAATAGCCTTAAGGAAAGATTGAAGAACAACTTACGTTTAGAGTTACGGTTACCAGAATCTCAAGGGTCTTCTTATAAACGTGCTAAGTTTAAAGTAAAATTGATACAGCGAGCTCAGCAGTTAAGATCTTCTTCCAATGAAAAGAGTGCTATCAAATATAAGAAAAGTAAGCATAATAGCAATTCAGATAACGTAATCTTGCTCAAGTATCGTAAGCTAGAACCATCACTAAGCATGCCCTACAACCTTGGTGCCAACACCCCGGGAAGCAACAGCACAGGAGGCGTAGATCAAGTCATGCGACACTCTCAAAGCACCTTGTCGATGCCATCGTTCTTATGGGACGCTGCTACAACCACGCCTCCTGGTATTGCAGAGTCCATGCCTGACCTGTTAGCGTCAGACTCAGAGTCTTCGTCAGACTCTAAACAACCTCCGCCTCCTGTGCCGAGTTCAAGACTACGCCCAGGTGACCGTAAGCGGCCAATTCTGTCCAACGTCGAAGTAGGTCTCGTTTCTGCCTCTGATCCGACTCTGATTGAGGTTGGAAAGCTCAAGAAGCAAATCGATGCCATGAATAAAGCTGCCAAGAAGCTCGCGTCGCCCGTCAAACGCAACGTGGACAGTTCAAAATCGCAGGTCTCTTTGCAGGGTTCGTCGTCTAATAGCGACATCACCTCAGAACAGAGTGGCTGGGTCTCCAACTCCAGCAGACACACGTCAATATCTACCAGTCCTGGCCAAGGCAGTCCAGGTATGGGCATAAAAACCTTTCACATACCCGACAGATTCCCTTCGACGGCATCTCATCACAAAAGTGACAGCGGTACTCCAGTGACGGTGTTTACGACCCTCAGTGATCCCCCTCCTACAAAATCCTCTACGCTAGGCAAGCACAAAAGTAGACCTATTGCTCAAAGTCCCGCTAGTAATCATAGAGTAAGTAAATCTGATTCCAAAGTTCATAGCCGCAAAGCTTCTCCCAAAGAAGTTTCGTATAAGTCTTCACCCAAGGATTGCACGCATCGTTCAGCTTCTAACGACCAACTTCAAGCAAATTCCAAGCCAAGTCCTGGTAAAAAAGAAGTTAAAAAGTCACAGTCGATGCACAAGGTTAACTGTAATCGACAAAACCACAGTATTTATGAAGAAGTTCCCATCCCTCCACCTCCCAAAGAATTTCAAGATCCGATGCCGGGTTTACGAGGTGCAATTAGAGGAGGTGGATTTGCTACTACAGGTAGATTGCCTCGAGAAGACCGTCATTCCAGAAAGCCAATTCCCATCATGAAAGATCGACCAAGAAGCGAAAGCCCTAAAACTGAAGCAAGTCGAGTTCAGTCTGAATCGAGAACAGGAAGCTTGGCAACGTCGTGCACCATAACGCCAGGGCCGAGTATCGATCTAGAAAACGATGACGTGTTAGTGTGTGAAAGTGTTAGTGAAGCCATTGACGACCAGACTGGTAGTGTCAAGTCGATGGACAAGAGATATGATAAGTTTCATTCACTTCCTTCTATGAGGCGTAAAACCTTGCCTCTTTCTACCATGACGCAAAGTCGACATGAACGAAGGAATAAAGAAAGGAAGCATCGACCGCAGCTTGATCGATTATCAGAACCAACTCCTACTAAGGTTAAAGCTCATTTCCAATGTAACGAAAGAAATCGTACCCAGTCTGCACCTCCTCCCGTCGTCGACAAGACAGACAATTCAATTGACTCTGCGAAAAGACGAGGCAGCCGAAGTGGCGGTCGTAGATTAGAGCCTATCCCTATCAAACCTGAACCCGTGACCACTCTCTTGGCAGACTCCAAGTGTACGTTGCTGGAGCTGTTTTTGGAGCAGCAAGGAGCAAGCGTGTGGGCCCACAGAGAAGCCCAGCGCGAGTTGTTGAAGGAAGCACAACGAGCTCTTCAGAGCGAGCAAGCGACTTTAGATCCGCGCTACTCTAGGAAAGGCATGAAGCTCGCAGATACAGGCAAGTCCAAAAGTGTTCGTATGGATGAGCCCAGAAAAGCGTCGGATCAGCTGACTGCCAAAATGAAATCCGTTGACATCTTAGAGGACATGGAAGCTTCTGTCGATATCCCGCCACCTCCTAAACCGCCTTCGCCCAAGTGAGTTTCAAGTCAAGGCACCTAAGGTCCTAATGTTGCCTAGACTTTGGCATGGAATTTCTATCTGATGTTTAATGTCCGCTTACTGGAATATTTTTGTCTTAACTTCGGATCTTTCTTATGAAGGGATCTTATCTATTATTTTATCGTTTTTCTTTGACATTACTTCAATGCAGCGTGAGACGTGATCGTGACGGTCGGCCAGAGGATCGCACGCGAAGTCGCTCCAGCGAGCGTCGGCCTGACAAGCTTAGCGAGTCTAGCCGGCTACCCGGAGCGGCTTGTCGGGTATTGCCGGAGGAGCGGCTGCGTATGGAGGACCCTCCACCTGATCTCCTGCCGCAGAAACTCACACCTCCTGTACCAGACACTCTGGCCTTCATCAAAGCCAAGGAAGAGTTCAAACAAACTATGAATTTCCAGGGCCTTTTGTACAGGTTGGTCAACCTCTTGTATTACCGCGTAGGTAATCTCCCTTTATATCGCTTGCAAATTACATTTATTCCTGCAAATTATATTCTTCATTGTAGCATGGTATTGTGTATATTTTGTATATCATCAGCCTTTGAGCATGCTTGCTCTTAGTTTATTCAGGTTGTTATAATTCATACAAATCATAAATTTTACCAACAAAAGTGCAAGTAAACTGCTACCACCATCTTTTAGGGACTAACTTGACGAAAAAAATTTCTGTCATCTCCCAACTTTCGTGCTCCATGAAGATATTGATAAACCAAACAGTAGTAAGTGAATTAAATGTCAGGAATACAATTAAAACCCTCTCCTCGACAGCGACTTCAGCGGCCTGGCGTCGACGGTTCCCTACTTCCACGTGAGCGACGAGTGCCGCGTGCTGTCGCCGGCAGGGCTGCACCTCATCGTCTGCGTGCACGGCCTGGACGGCAACTCTGCTGACCTGCGCCTCATTAAGACCTACCTCGAGATGGGCCTGCCGGGCGCCAACCTCGACTTCCTCATGTCCGAACGCAATCAGGTGAACACTCTTTTTGTGAGGTTGATATCGCGGTGACGTTTCAACCTATTTGCGGAACAATATAATGAACATTCTATTATGTATTGCCTAAAATAATGTGTACGTTTTTCTGTGGTGAAAGGGCGATACGTTCTCGAACATCGAGACCCTCACTGACCGGCTGGTGTCGGAACTTCTGTGTCACATCGACGCCTACAACCTGAACCCCAAGCGTATATCCTTCGTGGGGCACTCGCTCGGCAACCTCATCATCAGAGGAGCTGTGTCACATCCCCACATGAAGCCCCTCCTCCCTAAACTCCATACATTCTTGTCCCTCTCCGGCCCTCACCTCGGAACCCTCTTCAACAACAGCGGCCTCGTCAACATGGGTGAGATTACGTGTGCATTTAGTCTATGATTATTAACGTATCAGCAATTTCTTATGCATTCTTTAAATGATTCGATTTGAAATTTTTTTTTTGTCGTTTATTTCAAACTGTATTTCTATTCTCACTCACGTTAGGAACTATGGAAGGTCGAGGACATCTGTCAGGGGGCGAAGACACCTCCCATCCTAATTATTATTGTTTATTTCCTTTTGGACAGGTTATGTTGACTATTGAAAGGGAAAACTGTATGACGCTTTATTCCCTAGAAATATCTTTAATAAACGGCTGGGTTACCTATTTATGTAAGATCTTCTCAGTGGAACGGTATATGCTCGGCTAACTTCTTTCTCATCGAGTACTACATCTCTGTTATACATACGGCCAGCTGCTTCTTCCTTATATATTAAAATACCCCCGGGTTATAGATACCATTAAAGACACGGTAAAATCGCTCACTCTTGTTCTGACGACGAGTATACGGTCAACTTAGCTTCTAGGACGTCAGGGTGATTACTCCGGTCATATATGTACCTCCTGCGTTTCTTTTGATCCGTTAATAACACATCTCGCGGCAAAAGCTGAGCGGCACTAGCTTCTGCATGCGATTTCTTTCAGTGTTCTTCAGCATCAAATAATTATTTGGTCTTCCTGCTATTTTGATGAAAATTTTAAATTCGGTCTCAGATGGCATTGCCGAGAAGACGCAAGTGATTGAATAACCAGAAGGAAATTGTCAGTTAAAATCCTTACGATAATTCGCAGTTCTTCGAGGATTACTATTACTAGTTTAGCTAATGTTTTCAAAAAATTAAATTCTGTTTTCAGGAATGTGGTTCATGCAGAAGTGGAAGAAGTCAGGCTCTCTCCTGGAGCTTGCACTAAAAGATAGAGTGGACATTCGGCAGACGTTTCTCTACCGACTGGCGCAGGTTAGGACTGATCGTGTTTGATACGAACTATTGACAAATAACTTGTTGGACACATTTTCGTCTACTTATGAGCCACTACATATTTTTTAACTTGTCTCGAGTCATGAAGGGCTTGAACTCCGTGTCACACATCATCTTTTGAGACTAGTGCATAGCCATTTAATATTATTTGTTGAAGGTTAAGTTTTACTTTCACACACAGCGGTCGCAGTTGCATCATTTCCGCAACATCCTGCTGTGCGGATCGTCCCAAGATCGATACGTTCCACTTCACTCCGCCAGGATCGAGCTGTGCCGAGCAGCCGTCAAAGACACATCAGTCATGGGTCATTTATGCATGCATAACATTGGCTATATCCGCTAATTGCTATCGTATTTATGACTCGTTTTACCAACGATTATTTATATTTTTTAGAACTCTCTTAATTAATGAATAGAGGATCAAAATCGGGATGAATTTTACTAGATATATTAAATATTATTTAGATTTTTTCATCTCCATAACTCTCATGATAAATTTCTTCAATTGTTACTGGGTCTGTTTAACTTTTTAAGTCTTGAAGGCAGCAAAAATGACCTTTTGGGGTCTACGAAGCCTTAAATTCATTGCACACTAGTCTCAATTAGTCATCAGTTCTATTCATTTATGACAGAATTATAAATTTGGTCAGGCTCTAATTGGTCATATTTTCTTTTAAAATATACCCCTAATTTCTGCATGAAACAATGAATGTTGAGCAAAGGCAGAACCAAGTTCCTGTTAACTAAAATTTTGAATGCAACCGTACATATGATAATAAGATTATTTGAACTGAAGATGGAGTTGGTCTCCGGAACGTTTTCATTGAAGATATGGTGAATTTACTTGGCCTTTTCTTTGTTTTTCAACTCCCCCTAATAAAGATGATTTGCATGACGAAGAATGTGCTTGGCTTGCAGGCGCGGCGTACCGGGAGATGGTCTCTAACCTCCTGCAGCCCATCATCAGTTCCTCGAGCGTCACCCTCGTCAGGTTCGACATCCATCACGCGCTGCCCTCGACCGCCAACTCTCTTATTGGCAGAGCCGCGCACATCGCGGTGCTCGACTCCGAGCTCTTCATTGAGAAGTTCTTCCTCGTTACTGGCCTCAAGTATTTCAAGTAAACACTATGAACTCCAGATTTCCACCTGGAGTTTCGTGGTCTCCAAAGAAACAAGATACCCAAGGAAATGCCACATACCACCTGGAGTTTCGTGGTCTCCAAGGAAACACCACATACCACCTGGAGTTTCGTGGTCTCCAAGGAAACACCACATATCACCTGGAGTTGCGTGATCTCCAAGGAAACATGATACCCGGCAAGCACGATGCTCCGACCCGGTGTATAGATCTCTTCCAGGTTCACAAGATGCTACTTTAAAAAATGCACACAAGACTCCTTTTTATGACTATCTAAAATATTTGTTCGTTTCGTCTTCTATCCTGTTAATTGTCCATTGATATTTGTTCTGTGATTAGTTTTTAGTCGCCGTTAAAGTTTCGAGGCCGAACGAACTCGGTAGACATTGATGCCATTATATTGTGTTTATTCGGATTTCTTATTAGCTTCGGAAATAATTGTGCAACATGCCTTTCATTGTGCCGAGATATACCAAGTTGTTCAATGCAAGATCATATTTTGTTTGGCGTTGGAATGAAAAGTTCTGAGACCTTGTCTCTGTTTGAGTGATGACCACACGTATAAGGTGCACAAACTGTCATCCCATAATGACATAACCTACCCGCACGATAGCCATTCGCCGTGCACGAAAAAAAAGCATTCTGGCGAGCGATTATGCATGTTGCGTTCACAATATGTACCAAAAAGACCTCGATGAAGATATTTCTTTCTGATGTCTCAGGAATTTATGTTTGTGTGCTGTTGTAATATTCCGAAGAATATAAACTTCTTTATTTGTGAATCACTAGTAAGGCATGTCCGACCTCTCATTGATAGAGTGCAAAGTGCAGACAAAGTTCTGCACATCTTCTACTTCGCCATGGCCTGGAAATAATTTTAAGTTTGAGTGCGTATTCAATTATTACAGAGTGAACTGATAAATGTGAATAATTTGCATGAAAGAAGTAACAATTGGATTTGCCATGCCATAATGAATATAATTACAAAACACTTCAACGTAATCAACCAGATATGAAAGTAACATTGTTCCCATGGCGACCCCCAAGTTCTCTAGGTCAATCTAAGCCACAAATTCGTTCTCAACCCGCGTGAGGCTGTCTATCCTGTCGCGGCTCGCAACAGAAATATCTTGTACTCGTCCAGAGGATTTTTTCTCATATCTTCCTGAATAGTTTTATTTAAATTCTCTCTTAATACGTGGGAAAATGTCTTGGTGGTTTTTTAAATTTAATTTTTTCATTTCATTTTTATTCTAAATAATAGTGAGTTCCAATCATGGTTTCATGAGATGCTTCAGATTGCATGCAGTATCACGTGTACGGTAATGATGGCAACAAAGTAACTTGTCTCATGTAGACTAATTGCAATGATAATTAATCATTTTGAACTCGCTAAATGACTTCAACACATGCATGAATACTTCTACACATGGTCACTTCAACACATGCTGGCTGGTCTAGCACACACAGACTACACATCGCAGCACGTGCAGCTCGTGCTTATAAGTACACAAGTCCAGATGTATTTGTAGCGCAGAAGTACGTTTGAAATACAGAAATACATTTGCGGCGCCTTAGGGCTTGATAGACAAGTTATGTCCTACATGTTTGGAATGTAGAGGCACAAAATTAATTTTTTATACAAGTGATGCATTCAGTGGGACTTTTCACGTGAATGTATATAATCTTGATAATTTCCTGTTAGATCTGCTCAGAACTAAACTTGGAAGCAAGTGCAGCAAATGTGTCCAGGGGCAGAATCTTGCTTAGAAATTACGCAATCCAATAAGGTGCCGACTAACAATCATTATAGTTTTAGAAATTCTCTAGATTCTATTAATACAGGTGTGTGTGTTGCGCGTACAGACTCGAGTAGCTGTTCTTTCTTTTGTAAACTATGCCGGCTTTCCTTTACTACGAATTTATATACATAATCATCTCAATTATTTATACGATGACATGATGGGTGTTATTTCAAAGATGAAGGTCATAAACGGCCGCTATTTATGGATGATATGTATAGTGAAGAGGTTATTGCCGTGGTTGGTTATTTCTTGGGGATGATGTGCGCCGTGGTTGGTTATTTATTCTTTGTTGCTATTGCTCTAATGATGTTCTTTTATCTAAATTTTTCTGAACTCGTGTCTAACAAGGCCTAAAAGGCTAAAACAATAGCAGGTATAGCATACACAGGACAACATTTCCTAAATCGTATGCATGCCATTCTTCAATATCTAGTAGGATATGCGCTGAAATTTGGCCTATGGCTTAGATATTTAAACGGCGAGAAATAGTCTATCTTGATATACAATTTTAAACATATTCTCTAGATTTGCAAATGTTTTTGTGGATCAACGTTTTGTTCTAAAAGTCAGTGCTAAAAAATTTAAGAAGAGTTACAAGCGCAAAAGAAATTTTTCTTCAATTTTTATCGAGATTTTTCCTATTTTATTGATAAAACTTATGCCAGTAAATTTGGAACAAAGGTTTTTTAGCTACTCTTGGTGCTGTACAGTCACGTACAAGCTGTGATGAGCTTCCTACTCAAGCAAAAGATCACTTAAATTATTTAGTTCTTGTTCCAAAACGTTTTATCTTGGAACAGACAAAATTATTGCACCAAAGACGCTGAAATTTACATTTTGATTATTATTAGGATGGCTCGTTATGTTTGCTATGTTACATTATAAAAATGTACTGCATGTTCGTTATTTGAATGAATATTGCATTGGATGATCGATCCTCCACGCCCCCTGAAGCACCTCAGTGGCGTGGCGTTCCTTGCGACGCACACTTAACATTCAGACACAACTTTGATTCAAAACTTGAATTGCTCTCTCATTTTTTATGTTATGTCCATGTTTGATTTTTTTATTAACATTTTTATGCCCACTGTCTGCACGGCCGAGATATTAGACTCAGCGTTTCCATATTAATTTATTATGAACGGAATGGAGTGGTATCACCGAATTAAACATGTCAATGAGTGCTTCATTAAAGTAGAAACTCTTTTACAATTCAAACTACGATAACTGTCGCAAGTGCTGTCTGCGAATTTATTGTCCTTTGCAATACTCCCAAAAGTTCGAATTAATCATCATGGAATTCAAAACTGAATTTGAAATGAATCTTACAAAAATGTATAATGTGTTGCAGATTCTTTTAATTGAAGTGACGTTGATCGTAGCAACGAAATTCGCGTGCAAAGTACGAACTCCTCGACGCCAAAGTAGATTTTGTTGGTGCTGAGAGCTTCGCTTGATATGAAGTGACTGTTATTTTACAGGGTACTAGTAGCATCATGACACAGTTCTAGTCACGTACTATCTATTTATAATGACGCATAATAGTGACATGCTTATGTTTTAGAGTATTTAGTGTATGAAGCTATTAGGTATAAGGATCTCAGAAGCTTATTGTTGGTTGAGCAGCTCTTGCTCCTCTCGCGCCTCCGCATTTCGTGTCTTCCTCAGTTTTATGCGCCGAAATATTGGCAGGATAATAAAAGTTTACTTTTATAGGATGTCATGGCGGCTCTCACTCTTGCTGCTCCTTCTTTTCAGTTCCTACCCTAACAAAATTTAGAGTCGTCCCAGCTTCTGGTACTCCAAATCAGAAGCTGACGCGTCTGTAAATTTTCTTCAGGTAGCGACGGGACTAATATTCTCATTCCTAAGCTCTGCACATTCCCGATTCGATGAGAACGCTATAGATTTCAGTCTACAATGAGTCAATCATTCATGACAATATTCTAGCCGAGGAGTATTATTTTGAGCAGTAAAACTTAATGTTTGTGTACATCAGCGTGAAATATTATGTTGTCAATGCATTGTGACTTGATATTATCTTGTGTTCTCAAGTTGTAACCTGAGCGGCGATTGCGACATTCCCATTTAGATGTTATGAACTTATGAACGGTGTTACGCTGATCACATTCATAAAGTGTCCACGAAGATTCCAGACTTAGTCGTCATTATTGTTATTAATTATTATTCATTTTACATAATTGATCGTAATTAACTAAGTTCAGTGCACTAGGAAAAGACTGAATTATGTCTGCACACTGCAATTTCTCATGCAGTTGTTATTTTGAACTTTTTTCGGGTTTTGAGTACACAATGTATGATGGTATGCTATCTAATGGGACCATTACATCTTTGTGATTCTTTCTGTACATGTTGGCTTATAAAATTGGATGAATTAGACAAAAGCTGCTAAATGAAGAAATGCTTCTTTGCGTAGTGTTGAGTCAACCTCACAGCTCGAAAGCTTGCTTAGATATTTCAAATTTAACTGGCACTAAGCATCGTCCCTTGATAATTACTCACAGAGACTTGTGATTTCCTGGAATACTTTGTGCCAATTTAGCTCTATGGTAGCCAGGAGATTTCAACTTATCATCCTTGCAACAATTATTGAAGCTGCTGCGTTGATGTAGAGAAAAGTGCTGGGCAAAAAGTTTCTCGGCAACCTCATTGATTCCCACCAGAAAGATAAAGAATTTATTCGTTCTCCTATTAAAGATCAATTGTGTGACACATTACAGCTCCCTGGTGTAGCTCATTACCGCTCTCTTGTGTAGCTTATTACATCTCACTGGTGTAACTCATTAGATGTCACTGGTACGTGTAGCTCATTACAGCTCACTGGTGTGACTGGTGTAGCTCATTACATCACACTGGTATATAACGCTGATGTAACGTGGTTCAATAGTTGCGGATGTGCAGGTTACGAAGCGCGATATTTATTCCTTAATTTAATCACGTGAAGCTAATGATGAGGTAACGAGTTTGGTTATATTATTATTATTTTAGCCTTAGTAGTAAGTCATGGTTTCCTTCAACGAAAAACTGTATTGTTACTTCGTATTCTATAAACTAGACATATTCTCCTGTGCACCACATTCAAGAAATGCTCAATATCTGCAACGATTAGCAGACACTCCCCGAGATTATGATATGATGTATGGTGTTCTTCATGGAGATTTTATTATATTATGCATGAGGAACCGGGGCTTGACGCGTCGTGTCATGTGAGGAAGCATTTCTATCTCGCCTTGATTGATAGTTTTTATTTTGAATTATGCGACTACATTTTCGTGCGATAGGTTAGTCACATTTCAGTCTAGATTCTTCTCAGGTGAGCTTACATTTAATTGTGACCTATACTGCTGCGATTTAATGTTCATGTTTACGTCACTGTATCGTGCAAGCAGTCATGGTAACCGTAATCTTGTTCATGTACTTCCATTTTTCGTTGCGTCTTCTTTCACCGTTACTCCAGTGCAACTTTTAACAGGCACGTTCACATCACCACGATAATGGTGGCGAGCATATTTTTATGCCACACAGGATTTCTGAATTTTTATGTTAGAAGAAACCACAAAAAGTCGGAGGAATTTTATGAAATAAAATTAAATAGCAGGAACACAGCACGCGTTAGCAACTACTAATGTAAATAGAAATGAACCTTTAGAGAGTAGGACATGGTGTATATCGCTTATTTTGAAGACCAAAGAATTCAGGACTGATTCACGACCTCGTGTTTCCCATGAATCCTAGTGTATTGTAATTTGTAAATATTCATCCTGTTGCAGTACGAAAAGTCACCAGAAAATGACAATTTATGAAGAGAGCGACGCGCCCGACCTGTGAGGCTCTGATCGAGTCTCGCTCAGCAAGCTTTAGGCAAGAGAAGCCCACCGCGCTAAAGAAGACGCATCAAACATTGTGATATTCACAGTATATTAGAAACCTGATGGACATATTTACTATCCTACATCTGCCTGCAGAACAGAAGTATCATTAACTAATTGTTTGGGGAGCAGGAATAGCCTTAGCCACTGCACAGTCTTGATTCAACACGATTCAGGCAGTTCAACTATGAGCGGTAAACAGAACGTTCAAGTTTACCCTTCAGTCTTTGAAATCATCTCCGTACTACTGAGAAAGGCGAACATGCACTTGCAAAATTCTATCCGATGGAACATTTGAAATCAATTTTTAATTTCAATTTTTAATGGTATTTCCGGATAAGTAAGAACAAGTGTATCCGATATTAAATTTAACGAAGCAAGCCAGTAGCCACAGTCAATGCAAATAGTAACACAGGAGCATGTACTTTAGCCAAGTCCTTGAAACGGTGCATCAAAACAATAGGAAACTGCCACTACCGCAACAACAATTAATTAGGATGAATGTGGTCAGGATAATAAGAACTCTCCGTGAGGAAAAAATACGGTCCCGTAGCATGACAAAACTTATTGCTCTCTTCTTCAGAGTTAATAAAAATTAATTTAAAAAGAAAATAAAAGATTTTACCACAAATTTGTTGCGTCGGATTTGCATGAATTCCATCTATGGTACATGCAAAAACTGAGCTATTAGGACAATACCTGTCCGATAGACGTGGAATGGCTTATCTGAGGCAGTTCGCAATACAACTTTCAATGAACGCTCTCGAGAAAACATCTACTTGCAAAGATTCTCTTCCTATATTATTATAGATATAAAAAGGCAATCGAAATGGCTATCGATAATAAGAAAATATAACGTAAAAATAAAGTCATGGAGATGGATGTCTACGGCAAGCGAGTAAGCAATCAGAAGAAGGAGAAGCAACACATTGAAGTGTCAATAAGCAAAAGTGATGCTAGTTGGAGAAGAGAAAAATGACAGCGATGAGCAAAGCAAAAACTGAACGCGCTCGTTCAGCTGCGAGGATGTCAATACAAAACTGGCGGTCAAATGCAAGAGTGACTTTTTTAGAAACCACAAATGGAGTGTTTTCTTAAACAGGTTAGCGAACGTAGTAACAAATGATAATGGGAATTAAGTTAGAAAAAATACATTTTACGAGGCCACTGTTCCTGAAATTTGAAAAACCGGTTCTGAATGTATTTACCGTGCGGCAAATCCTTTCTCGATTCGTAAATGTCATCGGCATGATACTTGAGCATCATTCTTCTTCACAAGCATCGATTCAAAATCACACGACAAGCACTAATCTAATCAAACTTCCGACAGTCAAGAGTGCGTCCAGATTTCAACATTGTCATCACCAATACCGACTGATGCGCCATGTTCGACACCAACATTCCGTATTAAATTTAAAGGGAACCACGACGTTGAAAAATAAATGATGGTGACATCGAAACAAAATTAGAGATACAGAATTGATTTATGTTAGAGGCGGAACGTTAAATAATCGTTGAGGCGAGATGCTGGTTAATGTTTGAGACGCGCCCCACTGAGCGGTGGATACTCCTGAACGTTGGTTAATGTTTGAGACGCGCCCCGCTGAGCTGTGGATACTCCTGAACGTTGGTTAATGTTTGAGACGCGCCCCGCTGAGCGGTGGATACTCCTGAACGTTAGTTAATGTTTGAGACGCGCCCCGCTGAGCTGTGGATACTTCTGAACGTTAGTTAATGTTTGAGACGCGCCCCGCTGAGCGGTGGATACTCCTGATTGTCGACGCTGTGGGTGCGGCAGAGCGGACACTCGCGCTTCGTACGGAACCAGTCGTTGATGCACTTGGAGTGGAAGAAGTGATTACACTCGAGCTTGGTCACCTGGTCGGGCTGGTTCATGACACTGAAGCAGATGCAACAGTCCTCATCTTTCATGTCTTTGACGCTCTTCTGTAATGCAACAAAGAAAATAATGGCACCGTTACAATGTATTCAATAGCGCATTTAGGATTCGAAATTAGACATTTTAAGGTAGGATTCTGTACAGCCATTTTTGCCAATTACATATTGAGAAATTTTTAACAATATATTTCTTAATTTCAAGCGGTTTATCAAATGATTCAAGTAACGGAAGTCATTTCAATAATGAGAGAGTAATGTTAGCTTTAAATCGACAAGCATGAAAATGAGCATGGAGGCATGCATGAAAACGAGCATGAAGGCATACATAAAGGACAGCATGACGGCGAGCAAACACATGAACCTGGTCATATGTACGAGAGCAAACCTTGACGTGGGCTGCGAGTGGCTTCTGCTGGGGCGTGGTGGCGTTGGCCCAGGGCGCGATGGGCGTAAGGTTGCCCTTAGGGCGGCCAGGCTTCACGAGCTGCCGGACACGCTTAATGATGACGTCCTCCGCCAGGCCGGACAGGCGGTTGTTGTTGCTCTGGCGCACCTCCGAGATGGCGCTCAATATCGATTCCCTGCCACCAGAAAACTCGTATAAGATTCCGCTTTTGAAGCGATTGGCGTACTGAGTACGCCAATCAAAGAAATTTTTTAATGAAGTTGCTCATCATTTCATTATAATTAATTCAATTCATTTGAGTATAATTCACAGTTCTTTATTAAGACTATTTTTGAAATAAATAAGAGGCAATCAAGTAAAGGAAACGAACTAATAGACAAGAAAAATCCAGAATTTTTCAAGAAATTCGTGAACATGATACACGCGAAACATAAACACTGACACTAATAAAAACAAACATCAGGTTTATAAAAAAGTGGAAGTATATAATTTAGATAATATTTGAAACGGCTTCAAACAAGCATTTTTTCAATAGCCTCGTCAGAGCCCGTCAAAAGAATTTCATAAAAAAACTCACATAAATTATCGTGAATCAAGAATCGAAAAAAAATATTGAAACAAATACGGTAGATAGGAAAACGATCAGGAGTAACAATGAACGTGAGTGAAGTAAAATGGCTTCACATGGATAGATCTGATTTAATATTTTATACATTTAGGTTTAATATTCTAAAAAACAGCACGGACAACATCAGCGAAAACATGGCTCCTTGTTCGTTTATAACAAAATTGACACCCCACAAGCCAAGTGAATGATTAGAACAACGAAACGAATTGGCAGTACCTTGAATAGTCAGGCCCGAACTGCGCTTGACAGATGTCGGCGAGACGCTCGTGGCTGCGCTTGACAGACACATCGGGGACCCTGCAATGGCGGTACACGGTGAGGTTTGTTGGAGGATAGACGGTAATGTTGATACGGGGATACGCGGTAAGCTCCGCTAGAAAGATACACGGTAAGCTCATCTAGAAAAGATACACGGTAAACTCAGCTGCAGATGATACACGGTAAACTCAGCTAAAAAATATACACGGTAAACTCAGCTGCAGATGATACACGGTAAACGCAGCTAAAAAAGATACACTGTAAACTCAGCTGCAGATGATACACGGTAAGCTCATCTAGAAAAGATACACGGTAAGCTCAGCTGCTGAGGATACGCGGTAAGCTCAGCTCGAGAAGAACCACTGAATTATTAGGAAAAGGTAGCGACAATGTGAATGAATTCAAAGAAGGTATGAGAACTGACGTCACAGGAAGCATTATTAGAGATGGGCGATTGGTGTGTGGTTGAAAACATTTATTTTTCTTATTTTACATAATTGAGATGATTTCCTCGTGGCACGAACGTGTTTAACGTGGATCTGTTGTCATGAACGAAGCCCAAGTACCTATTTGACAGTAATCTTGTTTCACAACGGAAAACTTAGAATAATAATGAGCTGGTTGGCTGTAGTTCAGTGGTACAAATGGTCAAGATATAAAGGCTGCTGATTCGAGGTTTCGGGACTCCGGCTCGGTTGCAAACTTCCTTTGTTGTCATTAGGGAGGCAAAGAACAGGTGTATAGGGCGGCGCCTTAGTGTGGTCGTTGGCAGTGCTCAAAATAAACCTCACGTAACTGTGACCAAAGGGATTTTATTGTCATTATAAAAGTGCTAGAAATTGGAGACGTCCTCTCACTTTGATGCAGAAGCAGCGCGGGGAGGCGCAGTAAACTTTTGGACGGGTGGAGCAGCAGAAGCAGCAGCCGCAGTGTTCTGGAAAAAAAACAATACTCCACTTTATCAATAAATAATATCCAAATCCTTGACGCATTATTATTTAATAGAATAACTGAAAACTGAAAAACCTGGGCTAATTGAGCGTATAATAAAACTAGACATTGAGCGTATAATAAAAGTTGTTTCCGAAGAGCATGATTTCACTTCATTGCGCCTGATGTTCCTGTCCAACAATGATATCAGAAACAGTGAAATATTTGCAAATAAATGAGTTCCTCACATGAACGACTAAAAGAATAACTAAACAAACGCTTGACAAAACGTGAAGTCAAGAGTATAAATAATAACTGACGCGGAAACATATTGAAGCATCTTTCACTGCTACACCTGCTTCAGTTCGCTCCTTTATAATGAAGGTCTAACCTGAAGAGCGTTAGGTATCGCCCCAAACTGAGAGAGCTGGGAATGATTGTGCGAAGACTGGGCAGCCGTGGTGGGCTTCCCTCGCGACGAAGCAACGCTCGTCAAGGGCGTCTGTGCACTGGCAGGGGGCGCCACAAGATTACCGTTCTTGGCCTTCACGTCGTTTACAAGCTTGACAAGATCATTGGAAGCATCCGCATCCTTCTGCGGCATGGCCGGTATTGAAGACATCGTTGACGTTGGACGCTGTTCAAGAACAACCTTCGGTGTGCTATAATCCACCTTATTATCTGGAGCAGAATATTCCGAACTCTCCGGATAAAACATTCTCAAGTTCACAAACGAATTAGTTACAGTAACCATTGATTTTGTGAACTCGGTGGGGTCTACATCGCCATCAAGAGAAAATATTTTATCTTTTGCTGAGCTGTTAGAAAGCGACCCTGATGCTACGCTAGTTCCATCAGCGACAGAGATCTTTGCGGGCGCTGGTGGAGCGAGGCTTGATGCACTCGAGGCTGCAGATCTGATGTCCAAAATAGACGAGCCGAACATCACAGGCTGTTGAAGAAAATAGTAGAAATTATTTATGGATCATAGCGAAATGAACAAAAATTTTCATAAGGTAACGATAAAAACAACGACACAGCGAATTTAACACGTTGACTACGGAGTGGTACATATGCGTACCACGAAATCTATTTCTCCAGTTCGTAGTGGTACATAATTAAGGTTGCCTAAAATCGGCC
This sequence comes from Hyalella azteca, assembly GCF_000764305.2. Taxonomy (NCBI): domain Eukaryota; kingdom Metazoa; phylum Arthropoda; class Malacostraca; order Amphipoda; family Hyalellidae; genus Hyalella; species Hyalella azteca. The sequence continues at coordinate 136,425 of NW_025934378.1, read as the reverse complement.
AAATCCGAGAACAAAAAAGGCCAAAAAAAGGCCGATAACTCAATATATACTAGTTTATTTGTAGCTTCTGCTATAAAAATTCCATTTATTTTCTTTTTGCAGTATTTAAAATTTAATTAGGAAGTACCCCTATCATAAATTTAAGCCGGCCAACGCAATTGATAAAAACTAAATCACTGAATTTGTCCGGAAAAAATGACCGTCTGGCAAAACTGTTTAAAAACGGTACAAAAAATGAAATAATAGTACAAGAAGACAATCGTAGTCAACGTGTTAAGAATGTCACATGGTAATGGTAAGCTAGCAGTATGTTTTGCATCTTTAAGTATTGGCTGACAAAATTTAATTGCAGAAACTTTCCAGGGTATGTAAATACAGATTACTACGAAATTGCACTAACATCTGGGATTATTTTGCACCCGTGAAGATAGGCTTTTGCATCGTAAACAATTTAGTAGCATTTATTGAAGCGAGTGTTATTTATATTTATACATATAATTTATTTTTACTTCTTTTTATACAATTGGGTGAACTAACCGCAGAGCTGTGCGTTTGCAGAACCTTAAGGCACACTTGCTTTGATTTATATGTGACCAAAGCAACTCCAGGCGCAGGCAGCATCACAGCAGATTCTACTTCACCAAATTTGGAGAAGAGATTCTGCGCAATGTGGGAACATACAAACTGGCAGTCGCACTAAATCTTAACGCATACAGGAAACGCGTGAACAACTCACTACACAATAAGGGTGTAATAATTCCAAAGTAAGCCATAGGTTACACTCCTGGGGCGCAACATGCGAGTAGATTCATGCGTGCCAGAAAAAAATTTACAACGAAGATCGGGTGAGAAATTGTCACACTGTAGTAGAGTAGAAATTTAGTGGGTCGAGATACGCCTAAGTATTGAAATAAAGAAAGACATTTGTTAACTTTTCACAAAGGAGTTACGTCTAACCCAAATATACTAATATTCTAAAAATATTATAATATTTCTTATAAGATGCATACGGTAGCACAACACACATCACACAGAGACGCCATCGTCAGTGAGCTTCAAATGAAAATTTTTTAATAAAGACGACGATGCAGAGTAGCGGGTGGCTTACCTTGACCTCTTCGCCTGTGATGGTCGGAGGCAGCGTGCCCACAGTGATTTGACGATCTAATAAAATATGAAAAATCTCAGTAAATACGAAGAATTTCTATCAGTAAATATGGACATGAGTAGGAAAGTACTTGAAGGATACAACTGAAAGGAAAAGAGAAGCATTCTACCGCATTACGTCAAAAATATCAAAACGCATACCTTATATCGATATTTTTCTAACATTGGGATAGTTACTGGCGTTTGACTGTATGACCGAAGAGCCATCAGGGAAATGTACACTATTACTACGAACACCCAGTATACGAGAAGTCGATAGCAGCAGACCGCTGACGTATCTAAGCTGAAGCGCTTGAACGAGTAAGTTTGACTGAGAAAAATGATACGCCACTGGCGCTCAAGACTCGAAACTACCCAAAGCTGGAGAAGTCATAAGTGATCCTTTGTTCCTTGAAGGTTTTCAAGATCTAGGTGTATTGAATTACTATACATGTGATGGCCAGAACTCATCGTAAGATCAAATTGACTGTGCATTATCATTCGCGAAATAATTACTTTATTGCTAGTGAAAATGCCACCAATTAGAAAGACATTATGAGATAACGGCCAGTGTTACCGAAGAAAGTTACTGCAACGATACGAGTTGGCCACAATACAAGATACTGAAGAAATTTATAACTAATGATTTTGTAGATCTATCACTCGCCTCCTTCCTCTCTAAGCAAACAAGCTGAGGCAGGAACTGACCAGCAACACTGGCTCCTGCTGTGCGGACATACGCCGCGTGCTGGGATTCCGAGACCGGAGCCGCCCTTGACGCGGTAGTCTCAGAAAAAACAGTGCGAGAGATGGGGCTGGGCACTGTAATGTTTACGGGAGCAGCAAGGCTGAAGCCAGCACCAGAAGCTGCAAAAGCAGCGTTAGTATCACTGTTAGGCGATTGGCGAGCGAGGGACACTTGCTGAAGAACATTTTGAATATTGCTCTGTCGCACGCCTTGAGGTTGGCTGTCAAGCAGGGAAGGAGACGTCCTTGGAGCCATCAGCACCACCCCGTCCTAAAAAAATGAACAGGGTCAGGGACTCCTACTATTGATTTGCTCATGCTGGCAGTCCAGCTTCAGGTACGAGAACTTTGGATGCAATTAGCAATGTTGATGCAATGGACGATAATGATGTAATAATAAATGGTAATGAAATGATTTATGTTGCCTGCCTGCGTGAGGGCGAGCAGATGAGTGAGGTCACAGCAGAGCAGGTCGGTAGGCAGGGGGTCCAGGCCACTGAGCATCTTGTCGTTCAGAGGGCGCCCCAGGCTGATCATCTTCTGCAAGTTTTGCGATTGGCCCTGGGAAATAATTGCATAATTCAATCAACGAAAACACGCATGATTATGCAATCTGAACTTAAACGTCTACTTAACCGAAATTGCATTCATTTCGGATCATATACTTCATCCTTCAAAGTAGGACCAGCATTACTGAATTCATACATAAAATTTACATGCATAAAGTTTACATTACATAAAGTTTGAAACAGCAACTGAATGCTTCAATCTTTATTATTTACGAGACAGGGTTGGCAATGATTAAATCAAAATGATTAAATCATGTGATTAAATCACTTGATTTTTCTATAAAAAATCATGATTTTTTCGATTTTTTTTATTTTTTTTTTTTTATTTTTTCATATATTTAAATATATTGAGTGGCAGTCTTTAATTTATATTGAGGTATTGTTATTCATGGTTTAGTATAAATTTACTATAAATGACAAATTGGTATATAAACTTGTTGCCTTTAGTGTGTATTAGGTTCCAATAAATTGAATGTTTTTGGTACAGAGGCATCAAGTGTGCAATACATTGTACGTAGCTAACAGCTTAGCTAATTCTTATAAGGCTATAAGTAGTCTTTAACTATTTGATATACATATTGATTACAATATACAATTTAAATGTGTTAGCTAGCTTATACAGGGTGGGGCAAAACTGATTGAACAGTTTTGGGGCGAAATAAAAGAGTAATGGAGGTACATAAAGAAGAAAGTTTATTTTCCTCAAGATTAGCATAACATACCATTTAAAATACTTATGTTTTGCAAACAATATCAGGAAAATGGGGTTTTTTAGCTGCATCACACTGTTGGAGTCGTTCTCGGAAGTTTCCTACAGCACGTTCACACATATGGCGAGCTAGGTATGGCCATAACCTCTGCTGCAATAATCCGTTCCCTTAGCTGTGGTAGGGTGTGAGGGCAACTTCTGAACTTCTCTTTTAGATGTCCCCAAAGAAAGAAATTGCAAATGCCCAAATCAGGTGACCTCACAGGCCAGTGTAAATCACCCCTCAGAGACACCAGACCTCTGGGAAACATGTGTTTCAAAACATTGGGTGACATTCAGGCTGTGTGAGCTGTAGCCCCATCCTGCTGGAACCACACGTCTCGCAATGCTTCATTTTCAACAATGTTTTCCATCATGGGCTGCAAGAAATTTTGCAACACTGCAGCATAGCAATCGGAATTCACTATCACGGTTACTCCCTCCTCCGAAAACGACTCCAACAGTGTGTTGCAGCTAATAGCCCCCCATCTTCCAGATATTGTTGTCAAAACATAAGTATTCTAAATGGTATGTTATGCTAACTTCTAGGAATATAAACTTTCTTCTTTATGTACCTCAATTACTCTTTTATTTTACCTCAAAACTGCTCCATCGGTTCTCCCCCACCCTGTATATTGAGAGGTAGTATTGATTTTCTAGGCAATTAGAAAGATTTTCCACCCTAATACGAGTATTCTAATTTTGATAGTGCTGTGCACTGTGCTATCAGCTACAGTCACTACTAGTTGGAGTGTATAGAGGGTAGAGTCTGGTAGATTTATAGGACATAAAACTAGTGGATCTATTGATAGTGCTGTGCACTGTGCTATCAGCTACCTATCTGTTATGTGACTCTTCAATGTTTAGAAGATCTGCATTCCTGAAGTGTTTTTGTATATTGAATCCTGTTAAATGGTCAATATTTAGCTCATTACCTTGCTCCATACAAACTTTACAAGCTAATGAATAGACATAGTACCAATAATTGTTTACCCAAAAATCCCTAAGTGGTAAACACCACCTTGGCATGTTGGCCATTATTGAAGGCAATAAGTGCCCTTTTTAGCCATCCATTATGATCCATATACTGTTATTGTTAATAGGCTAATTGCAACATAAAAAATAACACTTCAAAAAGACAAAAAAGTTGAAAAAATAAAAAAAAATCATGAAAAAAATCAAAAAAATCATTGATTTTCTATTTTTTTGATTTTTTTAAAAAAATCAAAAAAATCGCCAACCCTGTTACGAGAATACAGCAAGAGTAACAAGAGAGATAGAAACTCTAAGTAGCTGAAACATTGCACGCAAAATTTAGATTGAAAAATAAGTAACACTTAACGTACCAGCAGAATTTTCTTCTTGGTATCGAGGTAGAGGATGTGGTTCTGCACAACAATGAACTGCTGCTGAAGCTGAGTAGCAGACGGTACCGACACCGCAGACGCCCGGCGCTGCAGCTCCAGCAGCCGGTTATTGGCCGACATGTAGAACGCGATAACCCTGCATAAAAAGTGCCATCACAACGCTACAATAATTGCTTGGAACTTTAGTCTGTAAAAATATGGTAAATTCACAAATTGACAATTTTTTCCCCTGCAGGTCGGCAATTCATATTTGTGAAGGATTTAAAATCACACGTAAACAGTCAGCAAGTTTTATGTTAGTGGCTATAACTCATCGATCACAAGATGAACCACTGCACTTGGTACTTGTCATTAGACGCATTCTCACTCTTTTATCATCAGAGCTTACAACCACGTTACTGATGGTCCAAATAACTCAGGGATGATAAATTTGAACTCTTGGTATCTATGAAATATCATTCCATCTCTCAACTTTAATTTGAGGAAAATTTTAAATTTTTAAATAATTCTGTGTCGTCAAATGATATCGCAACATATATCAAAACCGTGAGTCCGTGATACCAATACACGAAAGTTGTATGGTTTGCTTTAAATTATACAGTAAAGAAAAAATATCGAGGAGACTACATCTTTTCTTTTTAAATAATGAGAGAACAAAAGGATAATTCAAGCATCAAAATCAGAAATGGTGATTTTATAAAATCACAAGGAAATGATTTACTTAGGAAAGATCAAAGCAATGGTCAGTGAGAATTTCAGTGCATGTGTTGAAATTGTATTTACAAATAAGATACACAAGGCAAACCGACCCTTTAAAGCGTGCACCATATCTTGTTATTTACACAAAATGCTCTTTTATATTTCGAAGTTTTTGAACTCGTGGATACAAACCTAGCGTGTTCGTGCGCTCTTGGTTATGGTTACTCCTGCGCTACAGTTAAGCATTGCTTGACGTATAATTAATATCTGTTTTCATCTCCGTAATTAAATAATAATGATAAGCTAAAAGTATCACCTGTCGAAGATATCCTGGCTACAGTTAGGTATTTCCTGACGTATAATTAATATTTATTTTCGTCCCCGTAATTAAATAATGATAATAAGCTGGGAATATCACCTGTCGATGATATCCTGGCTCCAGTTAAGTATTTCCTGACGTATAATTAATATTTATTTTCGTCTTCGTATTTAAATAATAATAACCTAGGATTATCACCTATCGAAGATATCCTGGCTACAGTTAAGTATTTCCTGACATATAATTAATATTTGTTTCCGTCCCTCTAATTAATAATAAGCTAGAAATATCACCTGTCGAAGATATCCTGGCTACAGTTGAGTATTTCCTGACGTATAATAAATATTTGTTCCGTCCCTCTAATTAAATAACAATAAGCTAGGATTATCACCTGTCGAAGATATCCTGTATCATGGTAGAACGGAGCGCCACGTATCTAGACTCTGCTGTCTTAGAGCGGCCAGACGCGTTAGTCAGCGACTGCTCTACCATAGCCAACTGCTCGGCCTGCCGTGCCGCCGTGGCCCTGCACAATAACAAATTATCTTAGAAAGATTTCACATTATCTTTAGCTCGATTTAGTAAGGAGGAAGGCAGTTCTTGATATAATGTTGACACAAATTATCTTAGAAAGGCTTCACATTATCTTTAGCTTGATTTAGTAAGGAATAAGGGATTTCTTGGATGCTGTCCTTAATATAATATAATGTTGACAATGAATTTAACATTACATTATTACAAAAATTTGATTACCTGGTGAAGCTGGAAAGTCAACTAATGTGGAATATCATAAGTAAATAGATTTTGACCGCATGCAATAACTCATTTATCGTTGCTTTTATCAATTAATTTATTCGAGAAATAATTTTAATAAAGTGCATTCTGATGAATAACTGCTACTTACATCTAGCAGTCGAATACCAGCATCTACTTCCTAACTTCCTTATAGTAGCTGAACCACAACTGCTAGTTCCTTCTAGTAGCTGAACCCTAACTGCTAATTACTTCTAGTAGCTTAACCCCAACTGCTAGTTACTTCTATTAGCTGAACCCCAACTGCTAGTTACTTCTAGTAGCTAGTTAGTTAGTTAGTTTAGTGGCCAAATGTTTACTAGCGCTTCAGCTATTTTCCAGTGGCTAATCGCTAACTTTTATTTATGGACGGCTGCAACTTATCATGGAACGGTTGTAAGAAGAAATACAACAACTTCTAAGAAACAAGATTAAATATGAGCTCAACGTCCAGAATATTTCTTATCAAGATGCGTATGTACTACACGAGACAAAAATCCAAGGAATGAACCATAACTTCATAAGCTGAAAAAGCAAGCCCGTCTACCCTCACCACCTCAATGATGCTTTAATCTTACAGCTTTACTCACTTGGCGACCTGGAGTTCCTCCTCCAGTATGCGGTTATCATCCTTGAGACGATCCAGATTGAGCTCCAAGGCGTTACTCTTGGTCAGAAGGACCTTGTGTTCCTCAACTAGTTTCTTTTTCTCGGCGTTAAGGCGACGTTGTTCAGCAGAAGATTCTGCTTTAGCCTTGTCGGTCATCTTGTTTCGCGACTGAGCGAACATTTACAAGCAAATTATTAGCGTTCTTAACAAACTTCAGCATGCAAGCTCTTAACCTTTTCCCTCATAGCGGTATCATACGGTATCACATGATGGTAAGTTAAGTTTTTTTCCGTTGCAAAGGGCTGCGTGAAAACTCGTTTGCCACGCATTCAAGCCTTCTGCCACGTAAAGGCCTCATTGTTTTTTTCGGAAAACTTTGTTTTCGCGGAGGGAATGAGTTGAATATTATAAACGAACTTTGATTTAAGCCATGCATGGATGCAGTCATGCAACATCTTTTCGTTACCCTTCTGAACAGAAATTACTGACAAAAAAAACTTTAGAAATGAATTATTTAGGAAATATCAAGCCAATTCATTCTGAACAGAAATTACTGACAAACAAACTTTAAAAATGAATTATTTAGGAAATATTAAGCCAATTCATTTCAATTTCTTTTGCAGTGCCTCCCACCTGAACGATTTCCTCTGCCTCAGCGAGCTGCTTCTTGAGAGTAGAGACTTCAACACTCATCTTAGTGTTGAGGTCCAAGACCTTCTCCTGCAGATGCGTTATCTCCAAATTTTTGCTATTGCGCAGCTCGTCCAGTTTTCGCTGCAGCTTCGCCACCTGCGCACAGCAACACCATGAGTTAGCTACTGCACTAGCATCGTTAATTTCAACAATTAAAGATTCAACACAAAAGTGCCTTACCGTGATTATATCGCCAAAACTTAAGTTTCTAGGTACATGACGATGCTTAAAATATATGACGGTGCTTAATCTCAATTAACGCTTTACACTAATGATCATCTTATAAGTCACGTCCAACTCTTTAAACCATTTTTACACATTAACTAATTGAACAATGCGCTACGTGGTATACAATACAACAAAGCTCGTAGAATGTAATTGCAGTTGTACTATTTAGAAATGGACCTAAGAAATTGAACGAATGTTTACTAGCTTCCTCATAGAAAATCAAAAGTTAGAGATCTCAAGAGTTTTCGATAGAACGCTGAAGTCGTCAACGTCGCCAATAACATTTTTAAAACGCGCGCGTTTTTTGGTACATGTATCGCAGTCGCTGATAAATCAAAACCTCATAGCAGAAATTGATGGTCCGCAACGATTACAATTTAAACTGCCCATTTAGTGGAAAATGCAAGCGGAATTTATGATAACACACCTGCTTTTCGAGCTGCCGCTCTTTGGTTGAACGATCGTCGCCGTTAAACAGGGTGCGGAAGCCACTGTCCAGTCCACACGTATTACCTGGAAGGAGAGAAGCAAAACTTGGGAGATGGGCTTATAGCTCTAGTACAGTGCGTGAGACAACATAAACATATTTAAACCTAGGAGAAAATATTAGAAGTTCTGGTCTTGCACATTAATTGTGGTCTTGCACATGATACATAATAGTACAAAATTATCACTTGATTAATCATTATGTTAATGCCAAGCCAATGTAAATAAACAATAATGCCGCGCAATATAGTGACTGAGCCAACGCAACCTAGTGCCACCATCTCACCCTGCTCGCCCGAGTTTGTCATCTTTTCATGGACATTGTTAGGCAAGTCTCCGAAAGCCAGCGAGCTACATTCAGATTGCTGTCGAGCCGACGGTCCGTCACGCCACAAGCTTGACGACTTCGTCTTGCTCGACCTGTTGCTGCAGACCGACGTAGAGCGAGAACTGCTCGCCGTGTTCGACGAGTTCGCTTCAGAGGAAATCTTGTTCGAGTCTCGACTAGCAGCAGGAACATGCGAGGCTGGAGCTCGGGGAGGAATGATAATAGTTGGCTTTGTGAAAGGTTCAGGGGAGATGTCACTTGAGGAGCACAAGTCGGGAGAGTCTTCTAAGTAGGATTTGGCGCGGTATTGATCGCTGCGGAGAACAAACATAAATAAAATGAAAAACGAAGATGACTCTGAACATTCTATAAATAAGATCGTCAATTAGAACAGTTAAAATTTAGAACAGTAATTACGAACAAATTTTGACCCATGACACAATTTGATGCGTGCCGTTTTTTAGGAACATTACAAATGAAAGCTATCAGGAGCAATAAAGTAGTATTAATATATCTCATGGCCTCGTTAGTCATGATTACAAATATTCAAAGAACGATTTCATGCTCAATCACTCATTTCAGGTGTCTCATGATATTTTTATTATAAAACTAGAGAATTTATAATATGGATTAATTTGAGACATTGAGTAATTCAACAAGGTAATTCGTGCAAGACCTCGTGAGTTACACATTAGTTATACAAGCCGTCACTCAGAGGGCTTATATGACCAAAAATTAAATTAAATTAAAATCCTCATTAATCCTCGTATTTTCACTTGATAACTTATGTAGAAGTGGAATATTTAGCCCTAAAATGTCTCACCTGATACAGTATTGAGGGTTTTCCTTGAAAGCCTCAACGACGCCTGTGCACACCTTCTCCTGCAGATGCAGAGCGTGCTGGTAAGTGTACACGTAGTCGTCTATGATGACGAAATCAACGTCACAATTGATAAAATCTTTCACTCCACCGTACCGCCTGATCAGGTCCAGGCTTTCCTGGGGCAAGTTCTCCTTGATGTAATTGTCTAATTCGCCGTGATCTTCAAAGCCAAAAGGTCCTTCGGCCTCGATGAAGTCTTTCAAGAACGATATGAGAGCGTCAATCATTTGTATCGTTGGGATATTGTGCTCACGCGAATAGGAATACCTCTGCCACGGATCCTTCTTGTCACGGAAGAGTTCCTTGACGACATCACGGTCATATTGAAGAAAAGAAGGCATATAACATGGCTTATCAGGATCAATCTTAAAGTCGTCGTCATCTTCTTCATCTTGACTGTCATCGCTCGGGTGCTCAGCGCTCCTCTCGAGCGCCTCCTTCTGCGCGTGCAGTTGCCGGATTTTTGCGGCATAAACGTTCTGCTCGCTGGAGGTCTCCGCGTCCGCTACATCATCTACTATCCGCTCCACGCCCAGAGCTCGTTGCTGCTTCTTTTTCTTATCCTTTTTAGGTTTAATCGAACTTTCTTCGGTTTCAAGAGGACCGCGTTTGATCACTTTGATGTTGCAGTTTTCGAAATCAAGTTCATCTAAAGGCAAAGAAGAGCCAGGTTTGCTCACTCCTTTACTCTTCTTTATAAAGGCGTCACGGGCTGGCGCCACGTCATCATTGCTCGTATTCTCAGTGTTGGGCGCCTCAGTTTTGTCCTTTTGTGATGAGTCATTCTTATTCTTGTTATTGTATTGAGAATTTTGCTGTGGATTCTTTTTCTTATTTTTCTTCTTTTTTGCTTTAGTGTTAGAATCAGGCCGCTCCTTTTTAAACTCTTGAGAAACGCATCTATTTTCGTCGTATATTGTAATGCACTCAATGCATCCAGAGCAGTCAGGCGTCAAGCAAGCCAAATTGATAAAATCCTGAGAGATAAACAAACACTTATTAGGTTACACTCAACACAGGGCTGGAATATATAACGGAAGCTTTATAAGTTTGCAGAAATTACGATTATATAGTTCAATATTGAAAAATTACGGTAACACTAACCTTATCACTTATTTTGTTTTTATTGACAGCAAAAGTATCTTCAGATGCCTTTTGGTCTTTGACTTCCCGCCAGCACGAGAAGTGGTAAAAAATATGACAGCTTTCTTCGCAAACAAGCTCCACGTGACCAGAGTATAGGCCGTCACTGCAACACACAACAAATTACAATTACACTCCATTGACACTGTTCATAGCGCAGCACCTACACTGACTGCACTGACACTGTTCATAATTAATCATTGGCCGCCCTCCCTCAGTAGAGGTTTGTTCCGCTCCTGGCTCACACCTCTCCACAGTTATAACTAATGCCGGAAAAACTCAAGACTGTCGTAATTGCTGCATCAAATACCAAAGGCTCGGGCATCACCTTCTTGTGTGAAGACGGACATATTGTTTGTTTGTATTATTATTTTATTATCACTGTATGTTTCTCAACAATGCGTGATGTTTCAAGCCATTTGTATCATTAGCTATAAGTTTCACTCAAGGATTGATGCCCATGTTCATAATTAATATCCTAGCTACGGGGGTCAGGGTTTGTGTGATTGCTGAATATTGTCATGAACTATTGTATTGTTCTTCATAACTTTTGTTCTAACAACTCGTATTGTTAAACACCTTGGCATTAACATTCTATCACTGGTGTTGTAAGGTTCACATACCAAATAATTCGCAACATCGTGACCTGTTATCCTCGTAAATGCGTGGAAAATCAGCCGTATTAGGTTTTACTGGCATAATCGAATAAGATTATCATTACTATCTGAAAATATATATTTATTGATAGGCGCTAGGCGGTGAATTAAATAAAGATGAAATACAGGATAACAATACAGGATAAGGATAACATTTCAATACAATGTTGGTGTGCGATAAAACAATGTACAGGCACCCATAGAGACACGCGACATCCAGCTTAGGTCTAAGGGGCGAGATGAGTTGTGATAGCTTATGAGAAGAACCTCTTCTTTGACTTGTGCCATATTTGACTTTTGCCTGATTTATACTTGATTATCAAGAAGGAGACAAGAAGTAGATAGAATGATATACAGAATATACAAGATCTGGATGGAATTATATACAGAATATACAAGAAATAGATACCTATATACAGAATATACAAGAACTGGATAAAATGATATACAGAATAAAGTGATCATAGCACGAATCTTCATTGAGAACCTTTGTGATGAACAGGGCTAGGCATATGACAAGAGTGGCAGTAGACCTGTGGACAGAGAGGAACAAGAGTGGCATAGGCAAGAGTGACAGGGACCGAGACAAAAGTAGCAGGGACAGACAAGAGTGACCCCCCCCCCCCAAGAGTGGCAGTTGACCTGCGGATAGAGCCAGAGACAAGAGTGGCAGAAACAGAGACATGAATGACCGTGACGGAAACAAGAGTGGTAGAGGCAGAGACAAGAGTGGTAGAGGCAGAGACAAGAGTGGCAGAGACAGAGACAAGAGTGGCAGTGCCAGAGACAAGAGTGGCAGTGGCAGAGACAAGATGACAGAGACAAGAGTGGCAGTGACAGAGACAAGAGTGGCAATGACAGAGACAAGAGTGGCAGGGACAATGACAAGAGTGGCAGGGACAGAGACAAGAGTGGCAGTGCCAGAGACAAGAGTGGCAGAGACAGAGACAAGAGTGGCAGCAGACCTGTGGATGATGTGCTTGTGATGGCCGGTGCCCGCGAGCTGCTCGCACGCGCTGTAGCGGCACGTCGAGATCACGATGAAGTCGTCCTGCGTCAGCCAGGGCTTGCCAGCGTACCAAGTCTGTCATCACAAACACAGTTAAATATACCTCAAGTCTGTCACAGTTAAATGACGTAATTCATAAACATAACATTGGAATTGAACATGTTGAACAATCAGTCAGCATATAGCCTCAAAAAGGCAGCATAAATTCTCAGTAAGATTGTTTCGAATGGAAACACAGAAATAAGTACGAGAATTATTTAAGCTGTTAGGAACTGACCTCGAGGAAAGACACTTCTGTGTGCCTGATGGGCTCCAGGTAAGGGGGCAGCAGCAGAGGCAGTTTACTCTTATCTTTCTGCAGCCAGCGGTTGAACAGGGCAGCGAAAGACGTAACTTTGTCGTATCTGTAGAGTGGATATTTTGCATTAATTTTATACAACCAGTGTGGAAAAATGAAGAATGAAATAAATACATAATCGGAAAATGGAGAACAGTTTGAAATGTTTCATTTAAAAAGGACATTTCTAGGAACGTTTAATCTAAGGTTCATGAGTTATATAAAATACTGATTAGGCTGCAGTAATGAGAGCAATATTAAATTATTATATTAGTTGAATAAAATAAGTTCACTCCCGTACTGAATTGTATTTTTAAGGCGATGACCACCTTTGAATGACCCAAGGCCTTTTACAATAGTTTGTTTATATAATGAACGACGCGGTCATTTGTAATAATTTTTAAAGAAGTGTAGCCTCATATTGCTTACACAGACTTCCTATGAGAGTCCACTGCAATACACTTGAAGCATTTTCATACGAGTTTAGTACTACATAAATTATTGTACACTTGTGAACGATTCAACACAGCGGCTGATGAAATGGGTCCCGCGATGTTATAAACTTAGGTTTAGCAACAATGACCACGTCCAGAGGAACGTTATCGCGTTCCAGCCTAATTGTGCATCAAATATCTAATAAACGAGACTATATATTTCCAACAATTCTCTATGATAATACTGCCTTGTTATCTATATAAAGTATTCACTACAGGGGTTACACAAAATAGGGAAACACCTGAGAAATGCACAAAGTATATTTTAGTATGGGGTAGGTCCACCTTTTGCCGCAATTACAGCATCAATTCTCTGAGGTATAGATTCATACAATTGCGAATTGTTTCCAAAGGAATTTTAACCCATTTTTCAGTTAAAGCTCTTTCCAGCTCTATTAAAAGCGATAGCGGCGGGAATTGACATCTGACTTGCATCTCTAAAATAGACCATAAATGTTTGATAATATTCATTTCCGATGACTGTGGTGGCCAAATGAGATTCTCAATTGCTTTAGAATGTTCCTCGTGCCATTTTTCTAATAATTCCAGCTGCATGGATCGGGGCATTATCATCTTGAAAGATGGCGTTCCGCACCGGAAACAGTGCTTGAACCATTGAATAAACTTGCACCTCTAAAATTCCTAAATAGTCACGGCTGTTGATGGTTCCATGAAAAGAAATCATTAGTCCGCCGGATTTTCAAGAAATAGATTTCTATCCCTCGCCATGTTTAACGGCTGGGAAGAGGCAGTCGGGATTAAATGACTCTTTGGATGTCTCCAAACGTAAACTCGGCCAGAGGTTGGAAGTAAGGTAAACGATTATTCGTCTGAAAAAAAAAAAATCTTTTACTGCCCAAGGGACCAATTCTGTAGGTTTATACACCACTCTGAAAGATTTGAAGCATTTGTATTTGAAATCAAAAGTTTTCTAATTGCAGCTCTTCTATAGAATCCATATGCGTGCAGCTCTCGACAGACAGTCTTTATTGAAACTGGGTTCTGTAGGTGTGCATTGAGGTCTGCAGTAATTCCAACAGCCATGGTTTTTCGATTGCCCCTCACAATTCGATTTAGGTAGAGACGGTAACTCACTGCCAGGCGCGGTGGCAGGCAGTATACTCACTGCCAGGTGCGGTGGCAGGCAGTATACTCACTGCCAGGTGCAGTGGCAGGCAGTATACTCACTGCCAGGTGCGGTGGCAGGCAGTATACTCACTGCCAGGTGCGGTGGCAGGTAGTATACTCACTGCCAGGTGCGGTGGCAGGCAGTATACTCACTGCCAGGTGCGGTGGCAGGCGACAGTCAAGAGGTAGTAGACAGGGGCACGTGGCAGGTCAGTATCGTCAGCGAGGTAAGTGGCAGCAGGTGATGATGGCAGCAGGGACTTGAGGAAAGTTATGGCAGCGATGCAGTTCTTGATGTCGCCGGACTCGACGAGACACAAGCACGCCATGAACGACACGCGCTTCTGCTCGTGCTTGCCACGATGGTTCACCAGCCCCTGCAACACGTCAGCTCATGTCATGTACAGTAGACAAGTTACTATAGTTTGCACTTTTGAGTTTGCACATGACTTTATAGTTTGCACATGACTACATCCTTCTTAAGGTGGCTATTTTGGGTTTATAAGTTCTAAAATTGCATAAAATTATCTATCGAATTATTTCAACATATAGGCACATAAGCGTTCAAATTTATATTCATGAGAAACACTGTACCTACAATACAATTTGAGCAACACTTTACACAGAAACATCTCTTTGCCAGTCAGATGTAACGAAACATTTGTTTTGAAACGAGTGTGTAGCAATGGACGTAATTTAAGTATGAACATCTCGTGTGTTGCAGGAACTGAGTCAAGTATGAACCTGTCTCTTATACACATCTAGATGTGTATAAGAGACAGATCGTGACCAATTCACATGCTTGCAATCGTGACCAGTTTACATGCCTGCAATCGTGACCACTTTACGTGCCGGCAATCGTGACCACTTCACATGCTTGCAATCGTGACCACTTTAAGTGCCTGCAATCGTGACCACTTTACGTGCCTGCAATCGTGACCACTTTACTTGCATGCAATCGTGACCACTTTACGTGCCTGCAATCGCGAATACTTTACCTGCCTGCAATCGTGACTACTTTGCGTGCCTGCAATCGTGAACACTTTACGTGCCTGCAATCGTGACCGTATCTCGTGCCTGGAATTCTGATCTGCGTTTCTTGATTGCTTATGGACAATTTCTCGTCGTTATTGAACACATTTGTGTTAATGTTGCAGGCTCAGGAACTTCATTTGGGATCATATCTGTGTACTTATTGTTTACGGTAGATTCTGAGACCACTTTTTTGTACGTAATTTCGCTTTAATTTTCAGCGCTCGTAAAAAACATGTTAATTATTGTAACAATTTTAACAAATAAGATACATATTCAAATTTAAAATAATTGATTTTCCTATCGAACTTAGTTACACATTCAAATATTTCCTATAAAAGTTCTCTTAATAACATTTGGATCATNTACAGCTTCAACATTTACAAATGCAGCTTCAACATTTACGAAAGCGGCTTCAACATTTACAAATGCAATTTCAACATTTACAAATACAGCTTCAACATTTACAAATGCAGCTTCAACATTTACGAAAGCGGCTTCAACATTTACAAATGCAATTTCAACATTTACAAATGCAGCTTCAACATTTACAAATACAGCAGGCGCCAAAGAGCTCTTGAGCTCCTGGCCACGTGACCAAACTCGACCAAATCTTGTAACAGCGGAAAGATAATCACAAAACTAAGATAATTAGATAATATTGGCGGACTAATTAGATAATTAAATGATTAGTCTGCCAAACTTCATAGACTAATAACAAAAACTGGCATACAAGTTATTCATAAAATACTTTTTGTTCACCTCTGCTTGCTTCTTTTCGACGCCTGTAGCCTCCTTATTGGATGCGTTGTTCTTCCTGTTAGCAATTGAAGAATTTGTGAACATTTAAAGAAACATGAAGGATTAGCGACCAGAATGCCTTAATTTTGTGGTGTCAAATTACTTTATTCCTTAGTTAGCATAAAAATAATTGACTCAGTAATAAAAAATTAAAAGCCCATAACGGCACAATAGCTCTCATAAAAAATTCTAAAATTAAATTTAGAGACGTAATATCGCTTCCTTCAAGTTCTACTATATTGCAGAGAACACTACAAGCTTAGTTCGGATGTTCCAGTTTGAAGAAAAAACTTCGTACCTCTCATGCCATTGTAATTGACTGGCATATAGAAAGTGAATGGATATCAAAAGGGAGATTACACTAATTAAAGCATGTCTCCAGTTAAATAATTTTTCATAGAAGCGCGTACAAAAAAATTCGATGTCCCTCGTACAGAGGATTTGAAATCAAGAAACTCAGTCTTTAAGATTCTCAAAAGGCAGGGTGAATTTCTCGAGATCAAAAGTTCCTAAATAAGAAGTAAAGTTATACTAATTTCTCACACAGATGCTTTTGACACATCCTTTGAGAGTTCGGTTTTCTTTTTCTTATCCGCGGAGCTGGTGCCGGCAGCAGCCATCTTCGTCTCTGCACTTTCTTTGCCTTTGACGACGCTCAGAGAACGAGCTCGGCCACCGCCACCCTGACCAAAAGTCCAAAACAACACGTCACCACAAAACTAATTAATTACTCCTGATAATCTTGTTCCACAATGCCACCATATCTACTCTCAGTCATCATTTACCACGCGCAGCCGTGCTCTACTCCTAATTTTATACAATAGTATCTTGTGCTGTAGTGGTAAGCATTCGTCTGTTATTAATTTGCTTACTGATTTTCTTCATTTATTCACGTATTCATTTTATATATGATATTAATCTAAAGATATCCGTAGCCTAAATCCGGAGAATAGGTTTTACCCATGTCCAATACAGTCCCAGAACCCATTCCCGCAGGATATGTACGTGTTTAGTGTCAGTTAGTATTGTGTCATTTAATCCGGTTTGACATTTTTTCAGTGTACATATATTCTAGCAAGATTTGTTATATTGATCAGCAAGTATTAATCTGTATATATTTTAGTGATCCGATTCGTCTTAGCTTTTATTTATGCTAGTTTTGTTATTTCTTATCAGGAGTCTGAATCGTGACCCAGTGTGCTAAATACCTATACTGTACGCGACGAAAACTCCGGCCAGAGTTTTCGAGGAGTAAGCTATACTTCACGAATGCGCGCCATGACAACAGCGAACACATGTTCATTTTTAGCAACAGGCTGGAAAAGTTGCTAAAGTTGGCATTCTCATTTCGCAGAGTCGAAGACAGTCGCACACCGCGTGAAAAACACGTCGCCGCTGTCCCGAAGCCGTTCAGGAGGATCCTCACATCGCAAATTTTGTCGTACAAAATAACAAAATTAAGGAGAAAACAACTCGGAAAATACTCCAGAAATGTGCACGTTTATACGACTTGGAGAACGATGCCTCATCCGAAGCACAGCCTAAAATCCTTGCGCCAATCAGTCGTCGCAAGGAGCTCGTGGACGCGGCGACTCAACATGAACCCTGTCTTTCTGGCTGGTCTAGTCGGACCAACAACCGCTCGCTTTCCATGAATGAATCGTCACGGCTTCATCGGGATCCTCGCACCACACAACCTCAACCACGAGCACCATACGTAGATAAAATGGCAAACTTTGTTGCCTGTTGCTCCTACTGCGATAGGATGGGACACATCATCAATAACTGCCGAAAGAGAATGCTTTGTTGTATTTGTGTGTCTGCCAATCATTTTGGCAGACCCAAAATTGGCCACGTCGTGGTCGGGAAAATGGAACTGAAGTTCGGACGCGCTCCTCATCGCAGCTCCTCGTGTACGTGAGACTCAGGATCACGCCACGCCAGATCTTCGACAATCGTCAAACAGCAGTCGCCTGCAGGCGTTAAACTGAAAAGTAAGCTCCGATTCCAGTAAGGTAGCGTCGGAGATGGTCCACCGAAAGCATCGGGACGTTTTCTCAGGAAATCCCTACCCGTGCCTCATCGATGGAATGAACGTGTATGCATGAGCCAGCCGGTTCTGCCAAGTGTGAGGTCCCTGGCATCCAGTGTAACGCCCCCGACAACTTCTCCTGTCAACAGAAACCTGATACGGTACCGACGAGAGTTAGTAGCAACGGCATTTCCCGATCAGTTGTTAGCATAGACTTACCTCATTCAATGGTGCCTAATGTCGAGGATAATCATCCATTGAAATTGTGCTCCACTGAGAAAATTTATTGTTTACAGCCCGCACAGTTGATGACCATTCACCTGCAGATTGGTGGTAGGGATGTTGTTGCACTGATTGATAGTGGCGCATCAAACAACCTAGCAAGGAAAAGTGTGTTGAACGGTATTCCTGCAGAGAAACGTGCTTCGATAGCTATTCAGGGTCTCGGACAGACAGTAGTCCATACCGAAGGCTTGCAGGTCAACTTCGAGTTTCTTGGTAGATCAGTTTGTGTAAATGCGGATATTGGCCATTGAGTATGATGTAATTTATGTGAACATTGAAAAAAAAAGATAATAGTAGATATGAGCAAACTAAAATTCACTATGTGTAGTGAAGATGGCTCTAAAGTTTGTTTTCCCTAACCGAAACGAAGCCAATAACTTTTCCATGATAGTTCAGAATGTCAACGTTTACGCTGCGGTAAATGGAGTACCCATGTCGCTAGACGCTGAGCCTGTGCCTGCAATATTCAGCAGTAACCTTGTACGCCTCAATTCTGAGAATCAGCAGATGTTCTTTGAAGGCAGAAAACGGAATGATAAGATAGCGTTGGATGGTACTATTCCTGTCTGTAGTGACACTGTGATAATGATGAAGTCAATGACTCATAAAACTGAAGTGAAGCGTGGCGACTGTTTGGGATGTGTGTCAACCTTGATTGAGCTGGATTCTGAGGAGCCTGACGATTCGTGGACTAAGAGCACGCTAATGCGAAGTGACCAATTATCAGAGGGGCAGAGAGATGCTGTGTACGGTATGTTAATGAGAACACGGAGCGCTTTAAGCAAGGATGAAGCAGACATTGGTGTGGCAAATATTTCGCCTCACGTTATTGAACTAACTACTGCCGTGCCTATATGGCAAACCCCGCGCCAATTTCATAACCCTGTAGCACGTGAGATCGATAGCCAGTGTAATGAGTTGCTAGCTGAGGACATTATTAAATACAGTAATTCTAAGTGGTCGTAACCTATTGTGCCCGTCCGAAAGAATGATGGGAAGTTGCGCACGCGTATCGATTATCGGAAATTGAATGCTGTGACAAAGACCCAGATTTTTCCCATGCCTAACATGTCCGAATGTATATACCGCGCGCACAACGTTAAGAGTTTGGGTTATCGCCGTGCAAAGTCAGAATTCCCTGAGAACAGCAGATCGCTGTAAAATCTGAGCTCGCGTGTTGGTTCGGTCATCATCAAACCTTGATCCCGTAATCACTCCAACGACATATTTGCGGCTGACACCCCCCATGCCCCACGGATATTGTTCTTGAGGTAAGGGGCGGCTTTCAGGCGGCCGGTGAATAGCCAGCGGGCGTCCGGCGTCTGCATGCTCTGGCCGACCGGTGGCCACTCACAGCCCGGGTAGGAGGGAGAGAGGCTGATGGGGCTCTTGACAGCCACGGGCGAGGAATTTATGAGGTTTGTGGTTACCTCATGAACCATTGGGGATGCTTTGACTCCTCCAATGTAGGATACTCGAAGTAGAAATTGTGTGTTATGTACGAAATTTCACAATTTTTTGGCATAATGACATATCTACTTTCAGAAATCTGATTCACTAGTGAATGGCGTACCGCTTAAGGACGAATAAATAGTTAAACCTAAGTAAATCGAGAAAATGGTAGAAATGCCAATCGCTTCACGAACAACAGGGTGCAAAACTTCCCCCTTCCTAATAACAGTCGAAGACATAATTTGCAAAATTTATCTTAACGTACGTGGAATGAAGAAAAATAGCTGGAATAGCATTCCAAATTTGAGGCTTATATCTTATTTGGGACGGAAATTATAGTTCAAAGAAATAGTGAATAAACCTCTTAGTGTGCAATAGTGAATAAACCTGGACGCGGCCTGGCGGCGGTACCTCAGCCTCTTAATTTTTTCACTAAACTTGATCTCTTCATGTAATATTAACAGGTGTCCTTAAACGAAGAGAGCCGTTAATAGACCGCATTCTGCACGCCGCGCATCACCAGTTCCATTTTACCAGATTGTCATTTGGTCTCAAGAATTCAGGATTCGCTTTTCAGCAGTGCCTACAACAAATACCTGCAAATTTTTCTTTCAAAACTGTTTTAATGTATATTGACAACACATTGATTATGAACAACACATGCGATGAGCATCTGTTATTGGGAGAGAAAGTCTTAAAAACGCTGGCAAAAGGTGTTAAAATTAGAGTAGAAAAATGTTCATTTTTCGAGGCTAAAATTCAATTCTTGGGGCATAAAATTGGTCAAAGTAGGATTCGCAAGTCACCAGCCTGTACCAAAAATAAGACTATCCTAAACCTACGACCGTCACAGAATTGTGCCAATTTTTGGGAATGATAAATTTTGCTCGGAAGTTCATTGATTAATGCTCATTAATTGCCCAACCGTTGACTGATCTAACTGGAGGCCCTTAAAAAGGCTATTGACGTGGAGACCTGAAATTGATTGAATCTTATGAGACGCTGAAGAAGTCATTTGTTGAGGAAGTAATTTTAGCGTAACCTGATTATAGTGAGAATGCTGATAAATTGGAATTGTACGTAGATGCGTCCGGTACAAGAGCTGGAGGCTGCCTAATGCAGAGGCAAAATGGCACCAATAAACCGACAGGATTCTCGTCCATGACATTTAGCGATGCCCAGAAGCGATACTAAACGAGGGAGCGTGAACTTGTGGCTATTCGTTGGGGAGTAAAAGCGTTCAGGTCTTTGCTTTTCGGAGTGCCATTCATCTTGTTTACTGCCCACAAGCCCTTGTTATATCTCCATTATATGTCTGAAGAAAATTCCCGCATGATGCGATCACTGAGCGAGCTCACAGAATACGATTTTGCGATCCGGTATCGACCTGGCAATGACAATTTGTGCGTCGACGCCATGTCACGCATTGCGAGTTCAGCCGGTGTGACTGCGCAATGTGAAGATGGTTCGCTACCGAAGTGATCAAACATGCTTGAATTTGTTGAAGGCGGTGAAGATTCATTTTTCAAATCTGTTTTACTGTGTCTGAGAGACCAAGAGGGAAAGGTAGCAGTAGAGTTACCATCAGATCACAGGGAGTCGAGAGACGGCTTGTCCACTATTTGCTGAATAACCCTGTTAAATTCGGTGTAATCGCAAGCAAGAAGTTTTCCATGCAAATGAAACTGATGCGTTGCCCTAATCAGATTCCTTGCGAGCAGATATTATCTGTTGTGTTTGACGTGTTCGGTATTAACGTTTGGGTTCATCATGGAATGGAGTGGCCTGTTATTTATCCTCCAGACGCTAAAAATTCCTTACCGGTTATAAATTTGCATTGTTTGTCAGGAATTCTTTTCAATGCTTAGTCTCAGCGAGCATTTGGTTTCCCGTGTAAAACAGAAGAATATCAACAGTGTGCTTCCAGTTGCTCGGGAACCTAGTTTACCTGTGCCAAATAATATAGCTGCAAGTAAACGCATTAATTACCATGTTTCACGCCGGAAATGTAATAATAACCTGTTTTCAGCGTCGAGCTGTGTTGTGGAAGCAGCATCGCTCAACTTTTGTTGTTTGCTCGACACGGGTAAACTGAGGCGTGATATTCCGGAATCCTGGTGTAAATGCTCGCGTTTTCTAACTGGAGACTTGATAACAGCGGTGGAAACTTATTGTAGTTCTTCTGATAGCGATTTTGTTAATATTGTTGATATTTCTGACTCGGATGAACCCGCTGTGCAGCGTGGACTACGAGCGTCGCGGCGTTCTCATGTATAACCTTAGAACGACGCGCCTCGACTAAGATCATACGTGATAAGCCTTTAACCATGTTACCTGTTCAGAACCGGAAGTGTAATCCAGTTGCTCATACTGTACCTGCTAATGATAGATCTAATGTTAATCGAAAGAAATTGGTACTTTTGAAGCAAATAAACATATTACTCGGTCATGTGGCCCTGTCGAAGAATACCCTCGTGTACAACCTAATGTTGTACACGAGGCATATCAGGCGTACACTGTTGGGCTAAAGTTTTCATGGGTAGTGCTAATCTGGAAACCATCGAAAAATTTAGTCCGGCATTTTTTCAAGACCTGTTGAGAAAAGCTGCAAACACAACAGTTTAAGAGTTGTTACTTGGAACAGTTGTTGCGAAATTACTTGGAGGAATGCAACAACAACCAACAGAGCCAGTTTAAGGCCGGCCATTAGGAAAACTAATCATTCGAATCTCTTCTGCCAATTATACTCTTGGGTGCAGTTGCAAACGAAAGTTTTTGGGTCAGGTTTCCTACAATGGATTGTGCTTTAGTTAAGTTGGAAAACATACATAAATGGTCATTTTTATTTTGATCTAATTTTTTTTTTGTTGAAAATATCTGACTAAAGCAGATATTTAATGGTGCGACATTGAGAAAGAATGTGAAATAAAATGCGTGCAATATTGTGTAAATAGACTTTATTGTGTAAATAAATGGATATTTTTTGCACATTTTATCGGAATGTTCCGTAATTTTTGTTATGTATTATTAGCTAGGGTTTAATAAATGTGTATTTTATTTGACTTTGTTTGTGACGAATCCGTAGAGAATAGGTTTTAATGTGAATTCCCTATGACCAGAGTTATTTCTTGAAAATACCACTTAGTGTATCGTCTTATGTCCTCTTGAGCGAAGTACAATAGTTATTGCACTTGAGGGGGGCAATGTTATGGTAAGCATTCGTCTGTTATTAATTTTCTTACTAGTATAGTCCACTTCCATAGATAATTTTAATCGAGAGAAATCAGTAGCCTAAATCCGGAGAATAGGTTTTACTAATGTCCAATACAGTCCCAGAACCCATACCGGCAGGATGTGTATGTGTGTAGTGTCAGTTAGTATTGTGTCGTGTCTTCCGGTTTGACATTTTTTCAGTGTACATATATTCCAGTAAGGTTTTGTATACGTATATTGATGGGTGTGTATTAAACTGAATATGTACATCTTAGTGATCTGATTCGTCTTATCTTTTATTCATTTTAGTTTTGTCATTTCTAACCGGGAGTCTGAATCGTGACCCATGTTTGCGAAATATAGTACCTACTGTACGCACTAAGGGTCAAGTGACCTGTCATTATTCATAGGAGATGGATGATTGAGAACCTGGGGCGGATCCCACACATGCAACTAATCTAATCCGAATCTACAGTAACATTCAACTACTCCAAAATCGCTGATTGTCAGTCCTAAGTAGGGATTTTTTTACATATAATAGAAAAATTTAGCTGAAGTAGATTTAGAATACAATAACAATTTATTGGAGTTAGACAACACAAAATAGTTAAATAACTGAGGTTTATCATTACTAAAGTTTAAATTGACAAACTTAACAAAGGAAGAGCAACCTATCATTTTACCGTGTTTTCCGATGGAATGTGCGTCGTGAAATCTGAAACAGACAGGAACTAATGAATTTCTGCAGTGAATACTAGTATCTGCTTCGTTTTGTTGTACATCAAAAATTAATTTCTGCAGTGAATACTTTGTTTTGTTGTACATCAAACAGTATTTATAGGAACCTTTTAGAAGAAGAATTTGACAGACATGATACTAGATAACCGAGTGAAAGTCACTGAAGATCTCTCCAATATACCATTGAAATTTAACGAGTCACCAAAATGAATTAATTATACTTCTTTAAGGCCTTGAATTTAATTTTAAATTTCTACTAAATTCTTCATCAAGAACGAGGCTGACAGTGGATAACAAAATTACAAAATTAAAAGAATAGAACTCATTATTATTTTTGTCAGTAGACCGCGGTTCTAAATAAAAGCCAAGGCAGCATTCGTCCTCTAATGTTCATCAGCAGACCTTATAACTATTGATAGAGATACGTTCCCTTAAAGTTCCTGCCTCCGCCGGGTCGCGGTCGGTAGTAGGCGTTGGGTGAACAGCAGCAGAGTAAACAGAGCTATTGACAGTAGTGTAACCGAGATGATCTTTCGAGCCACTAAAACATAAGCTAGCGGGTCATAACAATTAACTGTTGAAGCCATCGCAAGAATTTGCATTAAATCCTAAAGCCATTGCAAGAACCTTTTTGTTTTTGGGTTCGGTATGGATGAGGTCAGAACTCAAGTTTGTAGCACTTCTCGTTAGATATCACGGCAGAGTAGGCCTAACCTTCGAATGCTGATA
This sequence comes from Hyalella azteca, assembly GCF_000764305.2. Classification (NCBI taxonomy): domain Eukaryota; kingdom Metazoa; phylum Arthropoda; class Malacostraca; order Amphipoda; family Hyalellidae; genus Hyalella; species Hyalella azteca. The sequence goes on along the minus strand of NW_025934378.1, from coordinate 111,761 downwards.
TCACACTAAACTGAAACCGCGTATACTAACGGAAGCCTTATGTTAGGAATGCAATAGCCAATAGAGTACAAGATAAGACACTCACTGTGGTCAGGGAACTTGTCCATCTCAGCAGTGGGGCCACACACGATCCGGCACGCTCGCTTCTGGACGAACAACTGGAAGTGTTCCTTGGTCTCCTCCAGACACTGACAGGCGCGGTAGTATGCCTGGGACAACGTCGTAACGTTCAAACGATGTGCGACAAATAATGGTGCGACAAGAAATGTAAACTTCTACATCATAATTTCATCCTAAGACTGTCTGCCTTAATTAAATTAAAATTCTAACACTATTGTTACATCCGATACGAGATAATACGACATAACATCTCTGAAACAACATTACACCAAACAATTTAATGCAATCGGTTTATTTTAATACAATGTGTGTCAGACAAGTCCAAAACATAACCAAATTATGCAATTTATAGCTTCATTAAAGGCGTGTTTTCACTCTAGCGAGGCGTAATTTACATTTCTCTAGCAAGGCGTAATTTACATTTATCAGAGTGGCATACAAGTGTGAAGTATCAAATCTCAATCATGCTTCGTAGTGTGTGAAGTTTGTTTGGTAATAATAGTACGGTATTTCTAGTATGTAGAGTGTGACGTTATTAGTGGGCACTGAATGGAACTTGTACAGCATCACTGACACGAGTAGTGTGAGTGTTCTATACAGTGACAGAGTGTTTCCTTTTCTTTATGAAAACATGGAGCTAAAATTTAGACGCGTCAAACAATACTTAAGGAAACTCGGTTCAAGCAAACGCTTTTTGAAGCTCAAGTTGAGTAGGTATGATACATGGGTTGAAATGAAATAGGTTTGGAATGAAACATGGGTTGAAATAAAATAGGCGTGGAATGAAACATGGGTTGAAATGAAATAGGTGTGTAATGAAACATGGGTTGAAATGAAATAGGCGTGGAATGAAACATGGGTTGAAATGAAATAGGCATGGAATGAAACACGAGTAGAAATGAAATATGCATAGAATGAAAGATGGGTTGAAGTGAAATAGACTTGTAATGCACCTTGATGTTGAACGGGTTGAGTTTGATGGCGTGCATGGCGAGCATCAAGGCCTTGGAGAACTCCTCCAACTGGAAGCAGACCAGCGCCTGGTTCGAGAAGATGCGGTCGTCGTACACCTGCTGACGACTTGCTGCACAAAAATATAATATTTTAATGAGCAGGATAAATTTTTCATAAGAAAATACAAGCAATTATAATGCCTTAGCCATTTACAAGGCAGCATACGAGATGTACAGCGTTCAGTCCATAGAAGGAAATCTCTACTCTTCAATCTAACGTGCGAGAACATTTCATTTGAAGCTTCATTTAATGAATTTGTGCCTGCAATGATATTGCACCATTTACAGTTGGGATGCACTTTTTAACATGCAAAGCAACAAGAGCATTAGCACTGAACAAATTTACTTTGTATATTCATTAATTACATTTGACAATATGTATATGTAAGGAATGAAGACAAATTCATTTAGCTTTTATGAATTTCTCAATTCATGAACTAGTTTAATGGACGTTATGGATGAGCGGGTGTTGATAGCGTTGTTTACGTTAAGCATCGCACTCACACACTGCATCATGTACGAACTCAGTGTGAACTGTGAGCAAACAGCAGTGATGTTTGAACAATGAATGGTGAATAATGAAGTGTGAATGATCGAATGCAATGATGAAAAATGCCGGATGACAAACAAATAATGAATAAAAATTTATGAACATGACAACACAACCAACAAACATCACGACATTATCACGGAACAATAATAAGGAAATACGGCGCTGTACTGACCGCTCTCATAGCAGGCTGCCGCCTCCCTGAAGAGCCCCTTCTTGAAGAGAGCGTTGCCCCGCACTCGCATCTGGTCTCCGGACGACCTCAGTTCTGCATCACGAATTTCCTCCTGCCATGCAAACAACAAATCTTTAAACGCATTGCCAATTTCCTTCCGTCAAACGCATTTTAAATAATATCTTTGATATTCTGCTAAATATATTTTTTTAATAATAAGTACCGTAATGGACATATTTCATGTATGAGAATGCATTAGGTCATGCAGATAAAGCATTTCACTTGCATAACATTGAGAGAGGCAGAATAACTCACACGCTCCAGGAAGGCCTTCAGTGAACGATCAAACTTCACCTGAAATGACAAGATGAAGATTATCAATATTTAAAAAAAAATACACAAGTTCTCTAGACACCAAAAAATATATAAGAAAGCCAGACGAATTTTAACAATAGGTATGCATGACAAATTTCATCATGAAAATATAATACAAATTATATAAATGTATACACAATATTATCAGAGCATTATTCACTTACAATTCGGGATTCTTGTGGGAATTGTTATTTTATTCCATGATTCCACATTTCAAAAAATATTTAATAGAACACTATTATACTAAACACAAAAGTCACAACAATGATGAACACAACAATGAACAACAACAATGAAAATAAAAAGATTGAGATCCTAGAAGACAAATTTATCCTAGTGAAGTCTCACCAGGGCAACAGAAATGTGCTTGATGCTGGCAAAGTAGGCAGTGTTACGGGCCACAGCTCCGTACAAGCTGTCAGTCTGCTCGACCACCTTGAAGCCTTGGATCATGAGATAAGGTACTTGCAGATCCAGCACGTTCTTCAGAGTTGGGTCGCTCTTCACCAGTTTGGACTGTGGGTAAATAACATGGAGGAATATTGCAGGGGACCTTTGGGCAGGAAACATAGAAAATATTTAATTGTTTCGTAACTATAAAAATAATTTTTCTGTATGATAGGGTCCATTCAACAGAATACCACGATTACAAAATTGACAAAATTTTGATTAAACTAATAAATTACTGTAAATCATAACAAAACTATAGAAAATAAGACTGTGAAGAGAACTCACAACACTAAAGGAAAGAAACGAGTTGCCTATCACAAATATATTAGTCCTTCTTACAAGGAATTAACTCTATCATTGCACTAAAGTCTAAACAAAGGGTTTGTTCTCGAACTAATTTTGGAACAACTGAATTTTTCATGCAAAAATGTGACACAGAAGATATTGAGTAAGTCAATGCATAAAAACATACACTTCATTGCATGTATATCACCACATAAACCATCATGGAGATTCTGCGTTCAATAAATACTAGTGCTCTATAGCTTATGTGCAATATCAACTTAACTTGCTTATTATTTATTTGGTACAGATGAATAAATTGACTTATTTTGTCACTTATTTTGTGTGATGACACATAAGAACCAACCTTGCTCACTTGCAGCACATGACCCACATAAATAGGCGGGTCCTGATTGGAATGCTTTGGGAAGCGCACCATGGGTGACAGTGCCTCGCCATCCGATAGACGGGCATAATAGTGGTGGTCGTACAGCATTGAGAACACAACCTGTCAAAATGGTGCAATATATTTATGGCTAGCAGAAATGTGTCAATAATTTCACACTTTATGTTGCACAATTGTCAAAAACATTCTATATGTTCAATTTTCAAGTTGAAGTTAACTGGTGTATAATAAAAGCATTGAATCTTTAGTTGACTTACATACACATTTATGGATTTACAATTTCATTGTTGATTCTCAGCTAAAAAAAAATATCCAAAATCAACACAGAGTGATGTTTTTTGAGTGGGATGCCAAAGGAACCAATGGAATGTTTTTTTCTTGTTATTCCTCAAGCTAAAAATGCTGCTGAAATTGACTTTTCTGAGTCAAGACATAACATCAAGCAGAATGCAATGGACCAATTAAACATCATTACAAACAAGCACTCTTGGTACATTCCAAAAAATGAGCACCACTGGAAGAAATTTGTGCAATAATGAGACTACTCTAAAAAGAAAAAGTTGCCACACATCAAGACCAATAAATGAATGTATGCCATTCTAAAATTCCATACTTTTTGATGAACCAAGTTAACCTTGTCAATTTATTCGAGATACTTGATTTTTTCCACACTGCATAATTTAACATTATAATTGTGCTGAGTTCAATAACCATTGTACCTAGGAAATCTAACAAGAGTTAAAAAATAAAGTTTTTATGCAATTCAGTCTTTTAGTCTCCATATTATAAGTGCAATTAGCAACCTAAATGTCCATTTATGTGAGAAGATTACAGGGATTATCTTGAAATTGATCAAAATATTTATACCTGTATAAAAAAATAAACGTACAAAACTTGGCATGAATGGAAATCCAGTAACATGAAGAGTGCAGATGAAATTCTTTTACCAAACATAGCTGTTTCACAATTATAATATTTCAAATTGTTTAGAAAATTATTGTGATTACAAAAATTCAACATGAAAACTAATAAGTTTGAGGTGATTGGTGACTTTGATATGTGATTGAGCAGATAGAAGTTAACCTGATAATTATAATGAAGTTTGTAAGAATTCAAATCACATTCAAAAGAAATTGAATTTTAAATTAGATTAGATTACGTGATTGACAATAGACAGTACCTGAACTTTTATGGAGTCATTCTTGCTGCCTTCATAGAGCAGCCTCACTCCGTTGATGGTCAGAGAATCTTTCATGATTGTTCTTTCCTGAAATTATTTTAATGTAAAAGGATGTCAATGTTATTCATCAAATGATAGTACAAAATAAGTTATGATAAGATTACCACTAGATGAGGCAAACATCAAGGATGACAAAGGTACTATAGCTTTTGAAACAAGCAGGTATGAAATTTTCATCCAATATATATATTAAAATCATAAATACATAATCCTAAGGAAAGTCCCTTGTTACTTTACTAAAGTAGCATAAGCAAACAAAACATCAACAGCATTCCTTGAAGGTTAGTGACAGATAATCACCCTGATTGAAGAAAATGCATGAAACTCTGCCAAATGTGTGATGAGACTATAACACATGCACATCTCTTGTTATGCCACAGCATGGCAAATTCACAACTAGAAATATGGACTTGCAGTTCACATTTTTTCTATCTATAACAGCTGCAAATAGATTAACTCATGGCTCCAAAAATGTAGTTGTTGATTTTCAGATATAATAAAAATGCACAAGTTATGAGTATGGCTTTTGGTAGCTAAATCTGAATGCCATAACTGGGGTTTGATAACCACAAGATCCAGGGTGCAGAAAGTGGGTGTGTATCTGAACATCTTCAGTAATGATAGCAGCAAAATACATGCCTTCAAAAGATCTAGCTGACACATTTAGTGCATTTTATATACTTGCAAATCTTTTGCAATGCTAACCACAGAACAGGAGGTACACCAGTGGCTGCATTATTCTTAAAATTTTCAGTTTCTGGCTGGTTGAATCAGGCTGCAAAGCACAATCTACAATTCGGCAATTTTGATTGCGATGCAATTGGCTACCTACTAAAATATCTTGGGTGTTAAAGATACACTCATCAAAGTTGATTTTGTAAGAATTTTGATGAAAATTATTTTTGCAATGCATCTTGAAGACTGTTGGCAACACAGTGATGCATCTTGAAGACTGATGGCAATGGAGTCTTCAAGACTGAACTTGAAGACTGCCAGCACTACATTGATGCATCTTGAAGACTGCCAGCACTACATTGATGCATCTTGAAGATTGCCAGTGATGCAGTGACGCATCTAGAAGACTGCCAGCAACAACGCATCTTGAGTATTGCCGGCAACACAGTGATGCATCTGACGACTGCCGGTGACGCAGCAATGCATCTTGAAGATTGCCGGCAATGCAGTCTTTTTAGATACTATCAGCGTTTAGATACCATTTTAGATACCATCAGCAAAATTTTTGGTCTAGAAGTACAAAAATTGGTGATGCATTCCCCAAACTCTGCATCCTGGTACACAATTATGACAATGACCATAAAGTAGTTCTGATCATGCCAGAAAGATGTGGTTCACTTTTGTGTTTAAAATAGAGTATCCCTATTAAAATCCAGCTTCTTCACTGCTGAGACAATATTATTGGCATTGACAGCAAGAGCACAATAAAGCCACAAGATTCCAAAATTATTCAGAATGTGTAACTTTGCGGCATTTGCGCAGACAAAATTTCAGTAGAGAGTAAAAATTTTCCAATCTTGCTTTAAAAATCAATAAACTTTAATAAAAAATAATGTACACATGCAGTTATACAGCTTTCTAATCTAACAAATTTTCAAAAAATTTAGATTTATTTTTTATAAATAAAAAGTTTCATGCATTTCAATGCATTTCATTCCATGCCCCAATGCCCATGACCCATCTAATCATTCTACGGCATTAACTGCAGTACTGCTTATTGCTTAACCCTGAAGAGCACTGCAGCCTGCAGTGAGTGCAGGACTGCAGGGGTCATGTCAGTGTTGTCACTCATGTCACATGTGGATTGTGGACACAGTGGCACTGGCAGAGCAGAGTTTTTTAGACTCTTTCTCAATTTCAATTTGAGTCCTAAGTAGACCAGCAAAGTTTCATGGATACCAGCTGTTCATATATAAAATTAAGATTTAAGATATTGGTTCAAATTTTGAGTAAAAATGGGAGTTGAAAATGAACTGATTTAAAAATTTTCTGGTTTGCCACTATGAATTTGAGATTTGTGGATTACCATCAATTCAAGCAATCAAAGTCATCAATATTTTCAATGACACACAACCTCACACAAGTCACCACTCAAGACTCCAACTCACTCAGTCACAGGCACTTGGCAAGTTGGCAGTTGGCACTAGCCAGCCACTCAGCAGCTACTGCACTAAGTTGAACAACTTGAACTCAACTTGCCAATTCCTAATAAATATGTGTTTGTGTAATATTGGACATTGGTCTTTTGGTCAGAATTGTGATTTCTAGAAAAAGTAGAAATAGAATGTAGCCTATGTAGGTAGCTAGGTACTAGGTATCCTGTACCCTGTTTAGTTATCTAGTTACCGTGTTACGTAGGGTTTGATAACTTAGATTGCCACATAGTAACATAGTAACTAAGAAGCTTGTTGACACTGTGGTAGAAAGTTTAGCTGTTTAGGGACTTGAGAGTTGAGGCTTAGTTTTCCTGACAAAATAGATGACACTAGCCTTCTTTTGAAGGCTAGCCTTCCTGACACTAGCCTTCTTTTGAAGGCTAGTGTCCTAGTGTCAAGTGACATTGTCATCAGTGCTGTGGGCATGGGCCTGTGGTCAGTGTTGAGTGTGCTCTATGCTGTGCTAGTCAGACTGCTAGCTGGGCCTGATGTGGAAATGTGGCAACTGGCATTGGCAATCACTGCCATTTCACTGGCATAGTTAGCCTAGACTGCCTAGTGGTAGACTGGCATAAAACTACTGCATCAATTGTGATGTGATCATGGCAATTGAACATCGGCATCGCAACTCTTCACTATTATTGAAGGCTCATTATATTACTGGCTAGTGGCTATACTGGGTAGGGCTGGTAGGGTATTGATTGACATCAGGCTTGCTTAGCAATTTAGCATTAGGCCATTAGCCATGGGCCCATGTTACCTATAACCTAGTTTCAGTGTTTCACTGTTAGACTGTCACTGTTTCAATCATTATACCTACCGTCAATGCCACATAAGTCGCCACTTTCGAAAAACCCGCTAGAATATACTAAATTTTGAAACACCAATAAGCTAAAAATTAAATGTAACACATGTGCAGGGTTGCCTTATGTTCAGACTTTTGAGAAAAAAGTCACTACATTTTTTTTATTGCTTGATCATATAATAAAATGGAAGTTCGCGGGACTCGTCTGGAGTGGCGAGGTATATAGTACCTACTTTAAAGTCGCCAGCGATATTAACAAAGGGTACACTAAAGTCGCCATAGCCTGGCGAGGTTATTGCAGTCTTTTTGTGACTAGCGCCTAGTCCTGCCTACGTGAGGTACAGTAGAGAAAGCCTCAAATTCACTCGGAACCATCCCTCCAACTGTAAGAAATTAAAGAAAAAAATTAAAATATTGCCTTTGGTCGAAAATAAACGAAACTCCAAGGAATATATCTTTCTTTTAGCTACCAGATTTCAGTCGATTTGCACTAAGATTCAATTTCATGACTGGTAGAACTCGTAGAAGCTGTCCTTTTCACTGCATTGAGGTTGGGAGGGCTGTTCATTGTTCATACCATTCATTCGCTTCTACTCTATCGAAAAAATAAATTTCATGGATGAACATCGCGTATGAAAAATTAGTCTGTTACCATGTACCTAGTGTAGCACACTGAGTGCGAATATCTTAGTACGCAGCGTGAACAATTTCTTTGAATCCAAAAAATGTAATTCCCAACCCCATCCATAACACGGGGGCCAATATTACGGCCAACAGAATGAGCGCACTGCCCGCAAGTAGGCGATCTCGACCGCTGAAATGCTTTTGTAGAGTCCGCTGCCAGACACTGAAATATTAAAAGCCAGTAACTAGTAACTACACCCACAAAACTAAGTCGCAGACTTGCAAGAAATAAAGAGAAAGACCTTAATGTATTACGTCGACTTAACCAACTCAAGATCGTTCCCTTTCGACGAGAGCCTAAGGTACACAGAAGTCCTATGTTCTCAGCAATGTACCTAGGCTCCGAATTACAGAGCTCGTGGCATCATACACGACTGTGTCAATTTTTTGGGGTCTTCTTCCCACCTGTGAGGTTAGTTTAGGACATGCATAGATGGCTTATGTAGGATTGGTTTGTAGTACACGCAGAAACGGTCTCTTGTAAGAGTGTTTAATGTCTCACGCAAATTACCTCTTTCAAGAGTGGTTAATGGGTCTCACGCAAATGGCCTCTTTCAAGAGCATTTAGTGAGTCTGTCGCAAACGGTCTCTCTCAAGAGTAGTTTGTATAGGTCTCGCGCGAACAACCTCTCTTAGGATTGGTTGGCACTCGTTAATGGCTTCTAGCAATCTTGGCAGATTTAGCTGCTCATCGATGCATTCTTTGTGTCTTGAAAGGGGCTCATAGACCAGCTTTTACCGTGGACGTGCGCACGGCCTTGAGCGAGAAAGCTGCATTGTACTGTGAGCATTGTTCAAGATTTAAGGTTAAGGTGGCCCATTGGTTACAGTTCAGAATAGCGTGGCTGGAGCAGTAAGGTGCGGGTTTGATCCCAGCTACCATGCTACAGTCCTGGTCAAATCAGCGAGAAGGCTGGGCGGTTAAGCACGGCAAAATTAGAGCACTGAGGTGCGTGTTCGAAACCGCAACAAGCTGTGAAAATTCTGCAATGCTAAAAATCGGTGATGGTAGAACGTCCTAATGAACGCTGAAATCGCTATGTATTACTATATCACCCGTCACAGACACCTATATAGCTCCAGCCATTGATACTGAAATAGATCATGGTAAAATATTGTTATATTTTCTCCATGTATTTATTCATATTTGATTTTACACCAGCCATGACAGAAGAAGGAATATCAATTAAAGAATAAGACTATATGCGTAACAAAACTTTGTGTCCGTCAATGACTGCATGCACAACGCGCCCTTTCAGTTCTCATGCATATCCTTGTAAGTTACAAGCTGTGATAGATATAACCAATATTTTGTGGATATATAGGTATAGGCATTGACACTATTGAAATGTCAAGTTGTTCTGACTGACATAGGCAATATCTACAGGAGCAATGCAATGCGTGACTATCGAGCAGCAAAATTCTTGGTTCATCTGTTGATGGCGGGGCAAATGCAAAGAATCTTAACGTGAGCCACCGTAGGACAAGTTCACAATCAATGGAGACGGTGGCTTGTTTGCCGCCCAAAGCTTCGTCAGAGACACTTTGGTAGCTTAACTACCAGTAGTTGCCTTCTGAAAATGCGGCTTTAAAAATGATCATTGGAGCCATTGCAACGAGGTACGGTGAAACGCAGCAATCGATTCTTTTCTGTTATTGTAATGTCACGTGCTGAGAATGGGAATTCTTCACTCGCCGAGGCAAGACAACATTCTGCGATGACTTGTTGAGGTCCACCACCATGTCATGGGAACGTTCACTAACGTTATCACGTTCATGAGCATCTCGCAGTAATCGTAAAGAATCAATCCAATTTTCATTTGTTGAAAAAATTGCTCGGCCGTGATCTAAGCATTTGCCTTTCCGATGTTTGAATGACTCAGGGTGTCTGTAACTAAACTTCAACCCCCATATGTAGCGTTGGTAGCGAGGCCTCTCTCTCCGAAAATGTCTCTTGGACCTACGATCAATGCACCAGGCAAACATTGAAATTTGTGCCACGGTCAAAGGAAAACCTCTATTTGTCACATACTCGACGTAATTACAGAGCGACAGCTTATGCTCTGCTGACAACGCTGTTGGTTTGCCGATACAGTATTCCTTGACTCATATCGAGAGGCGATCTGCGAGTGTCTTGCGTGGCACATTGAACGCACGGGCAGCAGCTAACGCGAGAAGATTCAAATCTCAGCGGGCCGGCTGCAAGAGCCCTATCCATGTCCTTCTGCCTCCACAATCTTAGTTTTGTTCCTTTTCATGAAGTCTTCTTGAATGGTAAAAAATATTAATTAACATACTCGAACAAATGCATGTACCGTTCGTTTTGATCACGCAAAATAACGTACGTAAATATTTATCATCCGATGTGAGTTTTATCCTTCAAAGTTCAATTAAGTGCGTGAAATTGTTTTTATTTGTTTTAATCTCTTCATTTTACGATATTGAACGAGGTAGTTTACCTTATTAAGATTATGAGTAAGAAAGTCGACTCGTGTCATGCTTATTCCAACGAGCTCAGACACTTCAATGCAGCGCTATATTCACTTCGCGGAACTCTGATCGATGCAAGAGTGTCGTGCGCAACTTTTGAAGTCATTTTACAACGTTTTTAAAAACTAATTGCTAATTCTGTTGGAAAGAACATGAATGGGGAACGATTCTTGAATTATTTTAGGCAACACTCTGACACTACCATTACATTGTTAGTATAAATTAGCAACGAAAATTATCCTTCAAGGCCTGCCTCATGAAGCAAATTTCCTACACAAACCTTGCCATTTATCCCAAATTTATATGCACTTAAGTCGCATATAAATTTGACTATATTAAAGTGTCTTCAGAATTTGGAGTAGAAGCAATATGAACCTCTTTTTATTGCATTTCAGCTCAGAATGACCCCGAGATGGTACGGAAAACATTTTCTCTGCAATAGACCATTGCCCAAATGCGGTGCAGACAGGAGAAGGAAAAAATTTGTGTCGCTTGCAGCATTTTTGTCATGTTGATTTGGAATCTCAAAACTAATTACAAATTATACGTCAAAAATGTATTATAATATCTTTAAGCAATGTTAATAAATGTTCTAGTATTTTCCTATGGTAATTAAATGTTCATATTGGGTCCATTTTAATAAATATTTCCTTTTCCCTGTAGCATGGCGACTTAGTGAGGTGGCGATTTTAGTGGCATTGACGGTAGCCATAGTGGCAAAGCAGAGTTTTTTAGACTCTCCCTCAGTCCTTCAAGTTTGTTTTTGAGTCCTATAAGTAGTCTAAAGTAGACCAGTAAAGTATCATGGATACCAGCATTATCATACATAAGAAATTTGTTCAAATCTTGAGTAAATGAGGAAATTAAAAATGAACTGATTCTAAAAAATCTCTGGTTTGCCACTATGACGGTAGCTATTCCTATATAGTCAAATGGGGTAAGACAGGATCGCAGCCTTCATGGGGCAAGAAAGGACCAGCCCATGGCATGCATTCTAACTGCACTGAATTTAATTTGATGACAGAATATGTTAGAGCAATCATTGCCAGTCATTTCAGTGTTTGTTTCAACCCTGTTCTGCAAATAATGAATTTTTGGTTAATTTTTAAAGAAAACCTATGTAAAGAAGGGTCACAAAATAGTTAACCCTATTTGGGAAATAAGCTCTGTCTGATTAAAATAAAAAATTTTTGGCCATGTTTGTGGATGTAGGCAGGTAACCTCAAGTAATAAGCAACTTTTGAGATATACTAGGCATTCCTACCTCCTACCACTGTCTCTTATACACATCTAGATGTGTATAAGAGACAGGTATATTAACACGTGCTGAACTTACAGTAGAGACCAATTTTATTGTTGCCGTTTGACTGTTTAAGGGTAAAATTAGAGATTTGGGGTAACACGTGCATAAACTTTGTAAATAAATTCGCATTCGCACCTCGTAAATGGCTTTTCATGGCCGAGATATGGAATTCACGGCTCGGTGAAATAGAATCACGGCTCGTAGAAATGGAATCACGGCTGGCAAATCCATAAAACCACGGCTCGAAAAATTCAGTCGCGGCTCGCCAAGTAGATATATTCCATACTAGACTACACCTTGTGATAAGTTTAGGGTTTTTTATTTATTGATGGTATAGATGCTACATGCTTGTTAGTGATTTTGGTCCTGTCTTACCAGCTTACCTCATCTGACTATATACATCATATTATGTAAGAATATCATTATCTATAGTCTGCCATAGGTATAAATTATAATAAATGTATAATGTTATATGTATAAGCCTAACTTATTTAAAATTTAAAAAATCAAATAATTTTAAATTTGGGCTACCTATTCAGGCTATTCTAGCATCATAGGCTAGGCTAGCATGTAGGTACTGTACTTAGTCACTTAGTGTACTACCTAACTGTAGTAGGCTCTATTTACCAGATTTTGACAAGGGACCTTTGCCAACGTTACCATAAACAAAAATACAAAATGAGTGTGAAATAACATGACATGATATGACTGATGAGACTCATTCGTCATTGGCAATATTGGCATTGACTCGCCCTCGCCCAGGAGCCAATAACAGATAAATTTTAGTTAGTTAGAATGAAATATACAATATCGGATTTTTACAGTATGACTGGCGTGGTAAAACAATTTCGGTCGTCAAGGAAAATATAGCTAAATTTCCAAAATTCCAATACACAATACTGTGACAATAGTATACCAGCCATGCGGCATCGACTTCCCCGTGCATAGTACGTACTGCCCAACAGTAACACAACGACAAAAATCGACAAAGAGAAGTGAGACTGAGAAGTTGAGAACGTTCTTCGTCATCCGGAAGCTTTGTGTTAGGAAGTTAGGAACGAGTCATGAAACGGACTCAGAGATTTAAGTTAGGTACTTAAAAAATTTAATTCTGTTCTATATTATTAAATGTAGCAGCATGTTAACAACGCGTTGCATGGGACGGATAATACCTGATATTTATAAACTTCTGTATCATAATTTGATTATTTGGAATTTTGTATAAGGCCAATCATGTTATCAAATCTAATGTTATCTAATGTTAAATCTAATGTTATCAATCTCATCCAAAACACCGAATCGACACTTCTCCGAACTCGCCTGCGAACTGTCCTAGCCATAACTTCTTCAGTTCTAAACGGATCAGCTTGAAATTGAGAACAAATCTAGTTATTATTCATGCAGAGCTGGATAAATCATCAAAAATTTTTGTGCAATTTAATTTTCGATCAAACGAACCTAATCTTACGTTACCGATCATAACTATACGTTATTTCTTGGAGTTTCGTTCTTATCAAAAATAAAAGAGCGTTATAATCTTTAATAATTCATTCAGCACCGCATTGCTAATATTTAGTTATATTCTTAATTTCAAGGAATTGAACAGGTGAGTCCGCGGCCGAAAACATAAAAGTGTCGATTCGATAGGTGAGTGAGAGTTAGCGCTCACAGCCCCACAGGTTCAGAGAAGTGTCGATTCGGCCGACGATGCCAGCAGGGAGTTTGTTCCACAGGTCGCTGACTTGAAGTGATTAGAAGCGTGATCGCATGAACGAGTTGCACCGTATTTTTTGTAGCGTATAGCGGTAGTCCTTTCAAAAATCGGGACTGTGTCTGAGCTGAGTAAACCGGACTGAACTTTGCTAAACTCATTCAATTCGATGGGCAGGGTGGCCCAGTGGTTAAAGTTCAAAATACCAAGTTTGGAGCAGAGAAGTGCGGGTGGGTTCGATCTCAGCTGTGTGCGCCAGTTTCTCTGGTCAGAATCGGCGGGGAGGCCCGGCGGTGCAAAGAAAATTTGAAGCAGTGGCTTGCGAATTCAAGCCCGCAACATGCTGTGGAGAATCCGCGACAGGCTTACGGCCTAATAAACGCTGAAACCGCCATATTAAATTATATATTATAATCCCAAACCGATCTCAATATATTTAATTACGCATCTTCAAATCATCTTTCAATATCAGGAATTTAAAAGTAAAGAAAATAGCCAAAAAGTTCACCATTTCTTATATGAGAAAACGTTTTTCGGAGTCCAGCTCCATCACAGTTCAAAACCTAGAACACAGGTACAAACAATTAGAAGCCTAAAATTCCCATTCAAACAATCCACCTAAACTTTAGGACATTAGAACTAAAATCGAAAATAAAACAAATAAAAATGAGATAACATGGGGAGAAAGTACTATCTATTTACAATTTGTAGAGGATAGGAACTGTATGCGGCATTTAAACTGGGCTTCTGCTTGAAAATATATAATGATTTTAAAATTCGTATGTCAGAAACACCGGTTGTGGAGGCTAAAACTCTAAAATCACTATTGGTCACCGGGACGTTGCACTGCTCGGCATGAATACGTACGGCTGAATGAGGGGGATGCGCATGTATGTTTCCATACGCAGATGCTCACTGCGCCCAACTATTTGATGAACTAAGGATGATCGCATAAGAACAGGGAGAGGATCTTTGTACATGAAAAACGACCTAATTTTAAGATTGTTCACTAGCAGTAAATGAAGATTTACATTCGGGAGGTATTTAGAGAATAGATCTTTCAATTCCTTTGTCATCGTCTCAGATGCGGGGCCAACGTAAAGAAAATAACAATAAACACTATTCCTATCGTCACGCTCAGGAACCACCTCAGCATATTGTTTAGACAATAATTTCTTAATTTGAGTATACTCCAATTGTGAAGGAAACCCATTCAGTAAAAAGATAGTGCGCAAATATTCAAATTCAGTGTGCATATTACGGAAAGTAGAGCAAATTCGGAAACCGCGGTTTAATAACGTTTGAATCCCATTTAATTTGTAACTAAAGGAACAAAAGCTGGTGCTTTAAGCCGGTAAACGGCTTAAGCAACGGGTCGTCTCGGCCCTACCTTTGCTAATTTTTTCATGTGTTAACACGAGGCTACATGGCTGGCCAATTGTCCTATAGTGATTTTAGGCCAATTTTCTACAACCGATATGTAGATGATAAATTCTTAATTTCAAACATCTCTCTCATGTGGGCCTTTTCTTTGATTATCGCCAACACAAACCCATCATATTTACTATGGAGCTTGAATCCAACAATAGTTTATGTTTGCTTGATTGCAAGGTCATAAAATCCGGTGGCTGTTTCCAGACATCTGTATACAGAAAATCAACGTTTACCGGCTTAAGCGCCAGCTTTTTTTAGCCTCTGTTCTTTTCGTTTCAAATTAACTGGGATTCAAACATTATTAAACCGCGGTTTCCGAATTTGCTCTACTTTCCATAGTATGCACACTGAATTATAATATTTGCGCAGTATGTTCTCACTGAATGGGTTTCCTTCAAAATTTGTGTATACTCAAATTAAGAAATTCTTGTCTAAACAATATGCTGAGGTGGTTCCCGAGCGTGACGATAGGAAGTGTTTATTGTTATTTTCCTTACTTTGGCCCCGCATCTGAAGCTATGTCAAAGGAATTGAAGGATCTATTCTCTAAATACCTCCCGAATGTAAATCTTTATGTACTGCTAGTGAACAATTTTAAAATTAGCTCGTTTTTCAAGTACAAAGATCCTCCTCCTGTTCTTATGCGAACATCCTTAGTTTATCAATATAGTTGTGCGCAGTGCGCATCTGCGTATGTCTATACATCGCGCAATTTTTATACTAGGCTTGCAGAGCATAGAGGCAGGAGTTATAGAACAGGGAACATAATTGCGCATCCCCCACATTCAGCAGTACGTATTCATGCCGAGCAGTGCAACGTCCCGGTGTCCAATAGTGATTTTAGAGTTTTAGCCTCCACAACCGGTGTTTCTGACATACGAATTTTAGAATCATTATATATTTTCAAATAGAAGCCCAGTTTAAATGTCGCATACAGTTCCTATCGTCTACAAATTGTAAATAGATAGTACTTTCTCCCCATGTTATATCGTTTTTCTTTGTTTTATTTTCGATGTTAGTTCTAATGTCCTCAGGTTTAGGTGAATTGTTTGAATGTGAATTTTAGGCTACTATATATTTGTACCTGTGTTCTAGGTTTTGAACTGACGATGGAGCTGGACTCCGAAACGTTTTCTCTTATAAGAAATGGTGAACTTTTTGGCTATTTTCTTTACTATTAAATTCCTGGTAAATTTGCGATTTAAGCAGCCAAGTGATCTTAATACTTACATCTTTCAATATACATTGCAATTTGTTATGCGTTGTAGCCAAGCTATTATCTCCAAAAAAAATATACAAAATGTGCGAATAGAGAGTATAAATCCTTTACCTAATAACAAATATAAAAAATTGATATGACAACTCTCTCCTAAATTGTAAATTATATCTTCAATTCTCAAATAGAGATATAAATATACTATGCTGATGAATATCCTCCGCACATTGTCATATTCTCCCGAAAAATTTCAATTTCCTGTACAATATTCTTTGACTACGCATTGCCGTCTGAGTGTTGAGTGAAAAAAATTCAGGGCATACGCGTATGCTTGATAACCTCGCTTATGAGGATAACACTGTAATTGTACATGATCATTCACGTTACATATAAATGTTGCTTGAGACACACAATACAAGATGAAAATTAGTTATGCACATATCACGAAGTGATAAGTCAAAGGAATACTTTGATTTACTCACATCAGTCTCGAAGAACACAATAAACGCAAGATAGCAGAAAAAGAAAACAATCTGGTACACTTCTTCTCCAAGTTGTAAAACGTTGGAAATCGTTTTCAAGAAGAGTAACGATACAAAAGGGAGAAAAAGTTCGGACAATATCGTTCCCACAACTTCATGAAAAGGTTCACGATAAAATATGCAATTTTTTACCGTGTAATACACTGCAAAACCGAGCAAGATAGATAATATAACGAACATACTAATGAATGTCTGTTGTACTCGGTCGTGATGTTGACATAGTAGTCTCTCTGTTGCTTGGTAGCCGCTTGACCTCGCAGCCACAACAGCAGCCTTCTCAGCTCGCAGCTCAAAAGTGTTCAATAAAACAAGATGGGATTATTAATAATAATTTCGTTCATATTGAGGAATGTCTAGCAAGGTTATTGGCCACTAACGCCGTCAAGCAGATCAATAATAACGTTTCATGACGTATCATTCCCACGTTAATGAAAATTCATCTTCTAAACGCAAAAAAGTTTCGCCTTTTTTAGGCTGGCGACGTACGATGATGAAATAATGAAACGAAATTAAATAATATACGTTTATAAATTACTTTTTAAAGAGAACACCTCTAAAGAATCCAGTGTCTCCAATGTTACGATGTACAATGAATTTCTCATTTTATTTTTGAATATTAAAAAAATTAATTTTAAAGTTTTTTTAATATATAAAATTTTATTTCAAAATTATTTATTCTGTCAATTGATTCATGCATTGCCTCCGACTTCACACATGTGTGCAAAATTTCATATCAATTGGACAGGTAAAAGTGTGTAAAAAAATCAGTTATAAGATTTGTAGCTGACAAAATTTTTTTTTTCAATTTTTTTAATATAAAAAAATTATTTTAAAAATTATTTATTTTAGCATTTGATTCATGCATTGTCTCGAACTTTACGCAAGTGTGCAAAATTTCAGATCGATGGGATAAGTAGAAGTGTGTCAAATATCAGTTATAAGATTTGTAGCTGACAAAATTATTTTTTCAATTTTTTTAATATTGAACAAAAAAAAATGTTTATTAATTTATTTTGACATTTGATTCATGCATTGTCTTCAACTTTACACAAGTGTGCGAAATTTCAGATCGATAGGATAAGTAGAAGTGCATTAAATTTCAATTACAAGATTTGTAGCAGACAGACAAACAAACAAACAGACAAGAAGTAAAGTTAAAGAGAAGTGTTGTAAAAACCTGCATTGAACGCGATCGTGTCCATTTGCAGATGTGAATCAATCAAAATAAGCTTAATTGACGTATTTTATGATGAAAATTGAAGTTTTCTAATGTTTTTACGTCGACTTAATCACATCTATTCAATTGAAAAAAATTGACATTTGAGGTAAACCTGTTGTTAATAATCTAGAAAATGATCGCCAGTTTCTGACACAAAAATATACCGTTGTGTGTTTCGTACATGCAAAATTTGTCACAAATTTTCATAAAACATCGAACGAGTATAAATGCATTGCCCAAACCTTCATTACTGCATTTCTTCTAACAATAATTAATGCTCTGTGAGTCCGACTGAAGGAAGTCTAATTCTCAGCTCAGATTTTTTGTAGAAAGCCGTAGACTGATTTTCGGATAGATAAAACATAGAATAAATTTTCATATAAATGCATTACCTAAATATTGATCGAAAAGAGGGCTAAATAATTTCCACATTGATCAAAATGATTGCATGTACTTTACTGATTTTAAAATGTGTTCTAAATTCATGTAAGGAAAAGAGCACTTTTTGCCCTCATGTGATGGTGCCCTCATTTTGATGGTAACTCCGAATCTTAATTCCGCACCAAAGGATGGGCAACTCAGACGTCGTCCACCGCATGTAGATTGGGTCTCTATAAACAAATTAGCGGAGCCTCACATACACGACATACATACGACATTCACCAGATGCAAACGATCAGTCACATGCAGGCTATATCAATCACACAGGTCATTTTTTCGTCATAAGAAAACTATCACTTATTCGCCACATGCGACCGATCACTTGTTCGCCACATGCAACCGATCATTCATTCGCCACATGCTCACGATTAATTATTCGCCACCACATACGATTAATTATTCGCCACGGGCAAGCGATCAGTTATTCGCCACGTGGGAGCAATCACCTATTTGCCACATGCACACGATCAATTATTCGCCATACACATACCCAAGTGCGAGTGATTATTCGCCACGTACGAGTGATCAATTATTCGCCACGTGCACATTATTAGTTATTCGCCATGTATATACGATCGACTATTCGCCTCATGCAAACGATCAATTATTCGCCGCAATCGATCAATTATTAGTCAACTATTTGTCAATCAATCAACTATTCGCCTTATACAAACGTACACGTATAACTCTCATTGGATATGCTATACTGATTTTTAAAATTTGTTTTAAATTCATGTAAAGAAAAGAGCACTTTTTGCCCTCATATTTGTGATGGTGCCCTCAATTTGATGGTGACTTCGAATCTGAATTCCGTCGACGTCTTCTCAGACGTCGTCCACCGCATGTAGATTGGGTCTCTATAAACAAAATTAGCGGAGCGTCACATACACGACATACATATGACATTCACCAGATGCAAACTATCAGTCACATGCAGGCTATGTCAAATTTGTCAATCATACAGGTCATTTTTTCGTTACAAGAAAACGATCACTTATTCGCCACATGCGGTCGATCACTTGTTCGCCACGTGCAACCGATCACTTATTCGCAAGTGTGCAAAATTTCAGATCGATAGGACAAGTAGATGTGTGTTAAATTTCTATTATAAGATTTGAAGCAGACAGACAGACAAACAAGAAGTGAAGTTAAAGAGAAGTGTTATAAAATGAATACGTAAGCGCTCAGTATATTGAGTAAAATTAATTTTCATTTCCACACAATTGATGTAAGCAGAATAAGCGCATTCTAGCATTCTGTGTGTGTTTTTTTAAATTGTTCGTTATAGAAAATTATAAAGATAATAGTGCTTCCTATACTTGTCGATTTTTAAATGTAGTACAGGTTAAAGATTGTGAATTCCATTTAACAGTTTAGCATCAGCCAGCACCATTTTGTATCAAGTCAAGTTTTTACCCGATTTTCTTAACTGAACACCTAGGCATTCTCGCAAGAAAAGATAGACAATGTTTGGATCCTCAGTCGAGGTATGCGTCCTGCAACGTCGATTCTTATATCTCTGCATTATTTAGGTTATTCAGGTATTTGTACGTGATTAAAGGTGGCTCTGAATGATGTGATTATCTGAGCAGGGAGTTCGCTGCGCTACAACTTTTAAGGTGCTTGTACACAGGGATAGTGCAGACGGCTAGTAAATCTGGCTAGTGTCGGTCGCTTGGTTACTATCCGGCTAGTAAGCCTGTACACACGAGGTGAGTAGAAGGTGCCGCTATCTTCTCGTTCGCGCCCGCCAGTGCGTCGTTAGAAGCCGTCGAGTGAGGTCTGCGAAGATGGATAGTGGGATCACCTTCAACAACTCTAGTCTGTACGTCGTTTTTATACTTTTTATTCTAACCTTTAAAAATGCAACGTCAGGAACAACTAAACCCTAACTAATAAGGTCTTCTTCCAGTTTCAAAATACTCGTTCCTCTCTTCATTTTGTTGTAGTAACCGTCATGGCAAACATTCCACTTTAATTCATATTTCAAAGAATAATTGAATATCGTCTGGAATCCATTTTGTTGGATTCCTCTTAGAAACATTATCGTTCAAACAAGCCATGATTCACTTGACCCAAGATACTTCACAGGAGCGGCACAGATCCTCTCACCATGGCTGCATCAGCGCTACTAGCCACTTCTCCAGCCCAGATATCAACACATCGTTATCTTGCTCGGCCGCGTCTCGGGCACTTGCCGGCGCATGCCTCTGAAGCGGCTGAAGTCTGAACCCCTATACACGAGGCTAGTAGCGTGGACAGTTCAAGCGCCGGATGAACTAGCGGCTAGTACTATCCCTGTGTACAGGCACCTTTAGCATTAAAGCTCAAGAAAGCTTTCGCAGGCCGAATACGCTCCCTAAAGGTGCTCCAGCTCCATTGTTACGCCCTAGCCCTCTTATGATTCGCAAAATCAGATGACACAGATGGTTCACCTTCTGTAAACGACTCAGTTTCTGATGATTTTCGTACGGCTTCAACATAGTTTGTCGCTGACTGGCTGCTTCGACGCCAGCACACTGTACGGGGTGCAGATTTTTTTGTCATATACATATAAGGCCATGCAGCAGGCCCCTGAAGGTGAATATATGAAGGAAGAGATAGCTTTAATTCTGAATGACTCGCGGTATTCTCTGCACCTTCTTTCTTCGACATGTAGTTGATGATATTGCTCAACATTCTTTGAGATCCGGAAGTCGATGCAGATCAAGGGAGTTAAGGGGTTTATGGTGGAGCACTGTTGGATTCACGGCCACAATTAAATATATGGTTATGAAATTGCCGAAAGTTTGACAAATCTAGCCATTCCTTAAATTTTCAAGTAAAAAGTTATCTCTGTCTTGAAAGGTAGATCACCTCATAAAACTCTCTCGTCTATAATGAATGGTAACGCTGTCTGAATTATGGTAACGCAGTAGACATGTCATATATTCTGAACATCACAGAATATTCACAGCTTGTTGCGGTCTCGAACGCGCAACTCTTTGCTCCAATTCCCAATTCCGGCCTCCTTGCCGATTAACCCACACTTATCTGCTCCAATCTTGGTACTCTGAACTGTAACCACATGGGCCACCCTGCCCAGGATGAAAGACTCGAATAATTTTTTCTCTTTTTTTTTTGTGACCAGAGATTACTAAAGTGTACTATGGGCCACAGCCACAATTCGCAACCCTCATTTGATTAAAGTATTTCTTAAATTATAGTCAACTGAAGTATTTCCAGAAATTACTAACGTGGTATCGAGTTGATCAGAGATTCCAAACGTGGTAACGAGTTGACCAGAGATTACTAACGTGGACTATGGGCCACCACAATAATCGGATGAAAACTCTTGTCTCCCATTTGTTAGGTTATGCTGGCGTCAGCGCTCAACAGCCCCGGATATTTAAAGTATCTGGTCAAAGTCCAGCTTATAGACCTCCTGTTAACAAGTCATGAAATATTATAAGGATCGGTTACAGGCCAAACTTTGCACATTCAACTTTGGTAACAGGTCATAGGCTGCTTCGCCGGCTAGCGCAAGTGCTGAGTATAAAATGCCAGTAGCAAAGGAAAGTGTTTTGAGTGAAGGGAAGAGATCTAACTCAAACCCTGACGTGCACAGTCCATAGAGTATGTTTCAGACTCAATACTCGATGCCAATATAAATTGTAAAATAAATTCTTCTGTCAAGCGTTATTCCCGAAGAAAAATAATTGCTGAATTTATTCAGCAGAGTCATTCCCTCCCGACCTCGTTAGAAGTTAAATGGAAAGATTATTAATATCGCGAAAAGGGAAGCAGTTCAGTGTTGTTAAAGAATAACATAGCGAAAAGTATCAAGGCGCAAAGATACATAAATTCCGGCCCATACATATATAGTTAAAAACAATAAAAATGTGTTCGATATCTTAGAAAATTATAAACGCTGACAAATGCCAACAGCTGTCAATCACCGAGGAGAGGAGCAGAGTGCCCACTAACTACTCACTCCATGGACAGGTGCTGAATGAAGTCCAAAATGCCGAGGACCTCGACTTTGAATCACAAAGTTTGTAATATGGGAAATACATAGAAGAAACTGCAGCCAAAGCTAACCAATCTCACTAACCCTACGACATCTCAGGGGACGCCCACTGCTACAAAGGCCTGGTACGACCAGTGCTGGACTATGCACGCAAGACCATCCACGAGACAATACAATTAAAATAGCCTGCAGGATGACTTTAGCCCTATATCCAGTGGCTCAAAGATGGTGGCTAGGTTCGAGTTGGACCAGCTCCATCTGGGCATAACGGCAGACAATGCATGCATGCTGTACAGAATGGTGCATTGCATGGTTGATGTCCAACTTCCGTTAGGAGTGTGCCGACCACTCACACGCATAGCAAGGCGACACTAACAGAATTTGCAGGTCTACTACAGCAGAACTTACGTGCATATACATTCTTTCCTTTTACGGGCCTTCAGAATATTGAATACCCTGTGTGCCGACCTTGTGGTAGTCACAAGGCAGTCACCAGTCACACAAGTCGCACCAGGGGCCACGGCTATAAACTAAAAAAAACTGAGGGATAACACATCAATGCGACAACATTTCTTCTCGCTTCGAGTCGCCGAGATGTGGAACAGCCTTCCTGATGGCATCGTTGACGCTCCGAGTATGAACGCCTACAAGATTACAGACTAGGCAAGGCTTTGCAGGAGCATATGTTGAGTCTTGATATGCCTAGCACCTTACAGACCTGGCAGTAAGTCCAGCAGCTATTTCAAATATTCTTCAGTTATGGAAAAATTTGTTTCGAAAGGCTGGTTTCTTGTGAATCTAGTCACGACAAGTACATGAATCGGCAACAGATCATGGGCCTATTTCTTCAGTGCCGACACTTCTATTCTACACCACTAGTCCACTAGGACCACTACCTGCCTCCAAGTTAGACGTACAAGGCTGGCTCAGGGCGTTTCACTAGACATTCGTCATACTTGAAACCTTTTAGCCGTTTTTATCAGACTGCAGAGGTGTCACTAGCTCTTTAAGGAGAGGCGAGCAGAAGCCCCTTAAAATAATCCTAGATACGTCACTGTGTATGTATGTATAAAATGTTGCAATGTGTATGTGCATTTTTGATAGTGAAGATTTCCTTCAATTGTGGAGTATAAACTGTATCATGAAGAAGAAGAAGAAGTATTTGACAGTTATATATGATTGTATACATCAAGCAGACTATCTGCAATATCATATTTCAATGTGAATTTATCGGTTCTGCGACTGCATACAACGAACCTTATTCATTCGACCCTCTAAGTCTTTTCAACCTTCGAGTCGTGGTTGCGGAGTGTGCAATTTAAACACTCCCATTTAAATTAATCATGGCAATGGACAATAGCAATTCCAGCCTATTTAGTTTATTTGGCAGCAGTTATGGAAATAGAGATTCATCTATGAACGTCCCTCGTAAGTTTTTTTAAAGTAATTTTGGCGTAATGTACATTTTTAAGTCTTGAATATGAAATTCAGGGAAGCCTGTGAAGGCAAAGACATTAGCCTAATGATTAGCCCTACCTAGGTTTTCAAACGCGGTATATAGTATGGGAGTGGGTCAGTGGGACATAGTCGACATACCTAAACACATTGTGTCAAAGCAGAAACTTTTTTTATTATTAGAGCACTTCTCTTTAGCTTCACTTCTTTTTTGTTTGTCTGCTTACTCTGCTACAAATCTTATAATAAATATTTAACACACTTCTAACTCCAATAGTTCTGAAAATTTGCACACTCATAAAGTTGGAGAAAATGCTTGAATCAATTGACAGAATAAATAATTTGAAAAATGTAAAAAAGAATAAAAAATCAAAAATTTGTTTTTAGCCTAGCTACCATTTAAAAATAAGAAATTCAGCACACATATGTACCGTGATGTTACTGATGTACCTACGTAACATCAAAGATGGGAGACACTAGCCTAGCCCTTTTTGAAGTGTTGTCTTTAAATAGTAATTTTTACACATATTTTTAAACTCTTTGGCTTACTCTAGTTAATTTTTGAATCCTAATAGGGTAAACGCGGTATATTCCGACACATTAAGGACGCATCAAGAAATGAAAAACTATAAAAAAACCGTATGCGTTACGTAAGTTCTGTTGCCTTCACATGACTCAAAACACTTCACTACGCGTCAGCAACAATGAAACGTCACAAAATGTTGCCATATTTGATGATCTCACCACGTGGCATGCATTGTCTCTCTTTGGATCTCAATATTTTCTCACTAGATGGCCAAGACCTAGTGTTTTTGCAGTATTTTGACACGCAAATGTATGACGTCACCATTTCAACCATCAATGAACGCATGGAACTAAAACAAAGCTTAATATAAAGGAAAAGCTGGAGAGGTGACGGAATTACCTACGATGTCGGAATATACCGCGTTTACCCTAAGTAGACCGGGTTGCCAGACTGCCAGTGAAGTATCATGGATACCTACCAGCATTTGCATTTTCATAGCTATGCAAGATATTGGTTTAAATCTTGAGTAGCCTAGAATAGATGAGGACATTGAAATGAACTGAATATAAAAAATGTGATTTGACACTATGCATAGCGCATAGTGGCATAGACATTAGACTAGGCTAGTTAATATTTGCATCTAGAGTTCAAGACTTTAAACATGCTTTAATTCTTATTAAATTTTATTAAATTGTGTAATTATTACTTGTTATTTTCTAATTTCAACAAATGAACGTGTGTGGCTATGTAATTTGATTCTACATTAATTTCCTCTTGGGCTACGCCGCTACTGGCCTACATAGTGGCAAAGCAGAGAGTTTTTTAGACTCTCCTTCAAGTTCAATTTCAAGTCCTATAAGTAGACCAAAAAAGTATCATGGATACCAGCATCATCATACATAAGATATTGGCTTTAATGGCTTAAATCTTGGGTAAATGAGAAAATTAAAAACGAACTGATTCTAAAAAATCATTGGTTTGCCTTTGCCACTATGCTGGCCTAACTCACACTCTCACAGAAAACTTTTTACAGATACTTTGTTACATACTTGTAATGGGGAAATTCACATGATTTGAGTTTTACATTTTACTTGAAAATTCTGATTTCAGCCTTTTCAGGTGATGAATTTCATGTGTAATGAAGCATGAAAATATGGGGATACAACTTTTATGATAAATTAGCAGCATAAAAACTCATCTAGTTCTTTACAGTTTACATTAGCAATCAATATTCAGAGACTTTTGTAAACCATACATTTGATCAGACCGTGTGGACCAATCAGTTCTGAAAGCAATTTTGTGTGGCTTATATAGTCTAATTATAATTTGTTTAACAATTACCGGTATAGGTATATGATAAGAGAGATACTTAGAAGTTTCTCTGTTAATGGCATTGAAATCAATGTGGAAACATGATTTTTTAATATGTTTTATGCACTTGATGATGTAAAACCCTGATTTAAATAAGTTTTTATTTAAAAAAAAATCTAATTTCTTGTCAGTCTAGGGTAGACTAGAATTTTTGGAAATTGGAATAGGACTGGATGCAGTCTACAGTCCTGTCCCCAGTAAAGTGAACTGGATTCAGTCTACAGTTCAGTCTGCAGTATAGTGGACTGGATGCAGTCTACAGTATAGTGGACTGGATGCAGTCTGCAGTATAGTGGACTGGATGCTGTCTACACCACAGTGGACTGGATGCAGTCTACACCACAGTGGACTGGATGCAGTCTACACCACAGTGGACTGGATGCAGTCTACCATCCACCACACAGTAGAGTGGACTGGATGAACTGTTGTTGTTGTTGGCTGACACTGTCTTTTGTTTACTTGGTTTGCAGTTGTTGTTTTGTGAGGGGTGATGCTAGTGTGCTCTGGAACAGTTTGTTGATTGATCCAAAATCTCAAAATACTATGTTCCTTATAAATTTAAACCATCAAACAGGGTAATAGGGGGTGGGTGGAGTAAATCAAGACAGCCCTCTGGCTTGGAGTAAAAATGTTATAGCAGCTAAAGTAATTAAAATATTGCAAAACTAAAATTAGTGGTGTAAACATCCATTTTTTTCCTATCTATGTAGCATAAAGAAAGTTAAGAAATCATACATTTACTAGCTCTAAAAAATCTGTGAAAAAATTAAATGAAAAGTGATATTTTGGAAAATTACTTCAGCTAAGGTCTGTAGTAAAAAAATATTTGCAGGATTAAAAAATTTTGCTTGAGTAAAAGTTGCAGGCAGGTGTTGGCTTCAAAACTTCACTTATGGAGTATTTGTACCTCAGTCCAAAACAAAATGGCAGCCATTTTTGCATAACAGGGTAATGTAAAAGACACCCCTAAAATTGCATTTCCAATAGAACCTCAGTTAGCAAAGGCTCTAGTTAACAAAAAAAATTGAATAATTACAAAGTATTTTGATTAAATTTACTTGACTTGGTGAAAATAATTTCATTTAATGGAAAATTAATGCATCATCAGCCATCACAAAATTGTGCATAGAATATCATAGGTAGAATTTTGTGCTGGGCAACATAGAATGAAAAGTAATTAACCTAAACTAAGATTCATTTCTCAAAAAAATATAATAGTTGTCACTAGAATATTCTTTTCTGTTTCATGTATGTTTTTTTTACGATCTTTTCTTGTTATAGTGAATTCACCTAACGGCCTAACCCAATTAAAATGGTGTGAAATTACAAGCTCAGTCCTGTAAGCTTACAGATACTGAGTAAATTCTATACAGAACAAATCTGGTGACACTTTGAGCATAAAAACCTGATTTTGGTGACAAAGGTATTCAAAATATGTATCTCCTAACAGAGTTCATATAAAATGATAATACTCTCTGAGTTCCTACATGAACATTTTTGTTTTAATTTTAAAATATGCTCAAAACATTTTCCAATAAAGCTTGAGTCTAGACTTTTTAATTTGGAATGTGTGTGTATATATCTACAAAATTAACTAAGACTTGTTAGTCTTTTTGATAACTGGTGTAGTATTGCACACTCATCTGCAATAAATAAGATCCATTTATGATAAAAAATATCACTGTTTACATTAGATGATTAGAGTTTCTGGGGATTTTTTATGTGTAATTTTCTAAAATATTTTGGATTGTAATGTGCAGTATAATGATGCATTTAATTTTTCAGTGACAAGTACTCCAGCATCCTCTCAGCTGTCACCTTATTTATCAGTGGACCCATCTTATCTTCAAAACCAGCCTGAATTTATACCTCTAGAAGGAGCACAGCCTAGGAGAGGCCGTTTTGAGCTTGCCTTCTCCCAAATTGGAGGTTTGCAATCGTCATGATTTTTTAATCTTATTACAAGATTCTTCATTGATTTATTTGTGTTCTAGTTTATCCATCAATAATTGATATTCCTGAAAATACTTGTTAAAATAGAAATAAATGTGTACAAATAGCTTGAGATTTATTTTTTTTTGTCTCAAATACTCTCAGAGGAAGCATTTGCAGCAAATTTGTTGAACCCATCTTCAGATAACATAAAGAAAATGTATGCTATTACGTATAAAATCAGCAATATATGACAGAGTGTTTCCTGCAGGCCTGGTGATGCTGGGAGGCAGCATAGGTGGTGTTCAAGGACTATATAAAGGCCTGCAAGAGACAGCAGTGGCTGGACACACTGGCAAGATCAGACGAACTCAGTTAGTATCATTTATTTTAGTTTCATGCTGTTATCTTGCTCCTTCTTTTAGTTCAAACATTTGCATTCAAATATCAGCTTCCAACTTTCACCTATGTTTCTTACAAGTTAGGAGCATTTGTTCAAAATGCTTTTCGCCAGCCATTGTTTTGCAATTACAGATTTTTTATTCCTTTATTTTACTTTAAACTAAACCATGAACAAGCAGATATCTAGTTGATTTTTTTCTAACTCTCTAAAGATGACTTTAATTTTCTGCAGAGTGATAAACTTTGTGACGAAGCGCGTATCAGGCTCTGCCAACACTCTGGGCACGATTGCTGTGCTTTACTCCGCCCTTGGCTGCATGCTCTATTGGGGTCGAGGCAATAAGGAGGACAGCGCTAACACTTTACTGGCTGGTTCTCTTACTGGTAAATGAACTATAGTATACTATTTTAGCATTAAACTATAGTGGCAGGTCAGGACTCCGCATGGAAGTTGAACTAGAGAGTTCAAAAGGAAAGTAACCACAAAGGCTTCATGAATGCAAGCATTCTGCTCTGATTTTACCTGGCATATTCCTGTAAATAACAATCACATTCGCTCGTTCTTACATGAACATCTTAAGAAAAGAAAATGACAAGAGCAGTGTACTTATTAACTGTTACTATGGTTCCCATAAACATTCTTAGACATAAATATAGTTGTCTTTCGAAATCACATTTTAAATTTCAGGCATCTCTGAAAATGCAGCCAGTGCTTAATTACTCATTAGACCGTTTTTATTTATTTCTTTGTAATGAAAAGCCTCAAGTTATTTTATCCCCTTGTGCAGCAATAGCTCATTTATGAGCTTCAATATGTGGTTGTCACCTGTCAAGAAAATAGGAAATAATTCGGAACGTGCAAACCTTAATTATAGGTGTAGTTTGACAGAAGTTGTTCTTTAATGCAGGTTTCATTGAAGACCAGAGAGTATTTCTTATTGACAATTTTCTTGTAATTTTTCTCTATTCGGCGAATCAGGCTCTTGATAGGAACTTAAAAGTTAAATATCAGGTTTCCAAGGAACAATTTATTATAATTTTTTACGACGTTTCGGAAAAATGTCAATGAGAAATACTCTCTGGTCTTCAATGAAACCTTAATTATTAAAGACTTGATAAGCTGAGTAAGTAATAATAAATGACGTTTATAGCTCGAGCTCATGAAATTGTCTTGGCTGCAGGTGCGCTATATCAGTCCTCTGGGGGACTACGCAAGGCTGGTATTGGTGGCGTTGTTGGCTTGGCTCTTGCAGGCTTATTTGTTGCATGCACTTCTCGTGACAAGATGAGAGACTACAATTCCAGGTAAAGGCGGCACTGCTAAAAAATGTATAGTTTTTTTAAGTTAAATGTTCAAGGCTTGCTTAAACAATTTCAAATTCGTTGGTAGGCATTACTGCATAGTCCAATGTGTCGGTTTTATCAACAATATTCATGCTGGAGGCTATACATAAACTTAAGAACGAAATAATAACTTGACGTTTGAACTCACCAGCACGGTTTACGCTAAAATTTGTTAGAATCTTGAACGTTTCTTTCTCAATTAAACGTGGTATGCTGACAAAATATGTTAATCTATAAAAAGAATTCGGTAAATGTTACCCATGAAATTAATTGTATAACATTCTTGAAAGCTTCTCTATTTTTGAAGCCCCCAATTGCATCATACCATCCAGCCTACATGTTCAACTATCGCTTCCAGTTGATTGTGACGACAATTTTCTCATTTGGTACCGAGTATAAAGTGTCTATCTTATTTATATGTGTCTAAGTTTGTTTCTGGGTTTGTGTGTTTGAAGCATAGCACCGTAATTATAAAGGAGCATTTGGGGCGCGTACCCGGGATAATTATCGTGTGTACTTACCAGAATCTAAAAATTTCATTCTTATTGAAAGAATAGGAAAAATGTAGGAGGCAGGAATGGATTGGATTTTGTTATTTAAAGGACGTAAAATAGTTTTTCCATATTTTGAAACGAGAGTAAAATAGTAGTCCTCTCTTCTATGTAAAATGTGGGTTTGAAGGAATCTTAATTTGATTATGATAGAATACATAGGCTTCAGTATTATTAACGGGACTAGAATTTCAGAAATAACGAAATTTCGGATTACTAGGTTTCAAAATTTCAGGAATTATGAAGCCCGGGCTATTGCGAGCTAACTTGCTTTTGGAATCTCTTTTTGTCAAATTTTCATGATTTGCACTAATAACTCTTGTGTACTTGAAGCTGCCAGGTATAAGCAGGGTGAACATGTGTGCCCTCTCCAGGTACTGAAGTGCTGGTGTACGTTCCTGGTGCAGGAAAGAAGATTGCAGAGTGGTTGGAAATTGATATACAACATCTCCACCTCTCTCACAAGGGATATGTTCTTCTGTCTCCAAAAATAAAATCTACGGTCTGTGAGCACTAACTGATTTTCCTTCTTTAGGAACTTTTCAGAAGAAAATTGGAATGTAGTTTCATTTCCTTAATAGTTTATTTAAAATTTGGAGACAAGCCGACAAATCAATTATGATCAATTGCAAGGTTTTCGTTTGCGCAATGATTATGCCTTGGTTGCTCAGGTTTGTGCCATTTTCGAAAAAATTGTGGTTATTCGTCCTCATTACGCAGACATATTAGGGCAATTATCTTCCCTTGTAATGTATATATTTATTCGTATATTGTTCAGAAAGCACCTTGTCGTCACTAATGTGAACTCCATGTTTCAATACCAATTCTGTACATACGATTTGCGAACTGTTACGAATTAGGAAGGTTCAAATAAAGTGCCGTCAACCCTGTAGGTGTTTATTTCTTCATCCTAATAGTACTTCAAGTTACTCGAGTAGATAGTGATAGAATAATGGTCAACATATTATAAGCCTGTGGAATGTTCCATCCCGCGAGACAATACGGCAGACGTAACGCAACAGACGGGGAAATTTCGAGGGGCAGAAGGTAGGAGCGCAGCTCACCACACAAAGGGACGGACTCGGAAGAATGGTAATGAATTGACAAGATAAACGCCAAGAAAAAATTTGTTTCCTCGACGAAATGCAGCGAAGAGGGAACAAGAATAAAAAGCAACGGGTGTTCATTGAGCAGAGCACATGGCACATCCATACATTACAGCTCTAGACCAGGAGAACGAAAAAATATTAGCAAGTTTTGCATAGACTTCGATCTGATGAATCCTCGTCTTTGACGCGGAATCAGAAGTGGCAAGAAGATAATCCTACTTAGAGTTGACGAAGCAGAGCAATCACAACACAACTAAATGAGAAAGAATTGCGATCTTCAACTCTTTGCCTGTATGTTACCTTTGAATGTTTATGTTTAATTGTTTGTTAGAAATCGCTTGTACCATGTAATCGCTTTTGAAACTAGTGCAGATGTCTGACGTCAGTTTAGGATGAGCGTATTACTCATCGGGTACCGGTGGTAGCAGTAGGCATGTGGTGCCTGAACTGAACTATAACATCGCTAGTCCAGTTCGCCGCGAGATGCAAGCAACCGGCGATCTCAGTAGGCATGGGTAATTTGAACAGCAGCACATCTTAAATACCAGATAATTCTTAACGATACGTAGAGATGAATGGAGGCGTAACAAAGCACTAATATATACAGAAGACACGTGCTGCGCAGCAAGAGGTTGAACGCACATTCTACGAATAAAGCGTTTGCTTGCCTAGTTGACCTTACAGCAGTGACGGTCTAGAGTCTAGACTAGTCAGTAGCCAGATATGCGTTATTTTGATCTGATCATTTCTTGCCATGGGTTTATTATGTATCATTTATTTTCATATTTAAATTTATACTTTGATCGCAGAATTCTTGGCCATATCATATTATATAATTATATATTATCACATTTCTTAAAGAAACAAAAGTTCAAGATTATAACATGAAATCGTCTGGAAAGACTCAACATTCGGCACATTCCTCACGGCCAAGCGAGGGAAATGTTTTCATTCAATTCCACGTCGTGGCTTGACAAGAAAATACAAAACTTAAAATCGTTTACCAAGTTTGAATTTTTACAAACATTGTAAATTGCCGATTTTAAATGAGAATAAAACATTCTCAGTATTGCTGACATTCCAAGCATGGAGATTGGAGACATCGCATTTAAATTATTGACATTTTACGATATGGTAGAAGATTAGTGGAATAGTATTAGAAGTAGACGGCTGGTGGTTGAAGTTAGGTCGGGACTATTATTGCATGCGCTGGTTATGCGAGCGTCTTGATATACAATATAAAAACAATTAGGATGTTCAGGAGTCAAGATAAAACGTGTGCATCGAATCGATACAAGCGCATATAACACCTACGTACAATTGTGCATTAATTCATGTAATAAGTACTATCTTCAGACTTGAATCCTCTAAACGCAAGTTCCAGCCTTTGTGTCCCCGAGAGAGAACGATGCGTCATGAGCAGCTAGAATAGTTCCTCGCGCCCAGTCTTCGTATAAACACAATAAAATGTATAACAAATTACGCAAAGGAAAACCACTTCATGTTGCAATAACCTGACCAGCCAAACGTCGAGTTCATCACGAATAATATTTACAATAAATCCTTGGAACATAAGTGAGAGAATCGCTCACTTTATGGACATAAATAAATCCGATAAATTAAAGGAATGTCGTAGAGTAAAATCCTTCACCTATGTATTTGTTATAGCAAAATACAGCCCCGAGCACAATTATTCTCCGGTGAAGACTGAATCCCTGAGATTTTCACAGAAATTAGATAAACTGTAGCGGCGTCCATGGGAGTCGTGCAAAAAAAAGTATGCATTGATTCTTGTGCCACTATAAATCCGTTACCTATACGATGAATTTGAATATCTTTAGGTAGTGTCATCAGATATTTTAGGAGAACAGTAAGACCGTGCCAATCCGCGCTGAGGACTTTGTAAACAATCACAAACCACGAACACTGTCAATCACTTTCCACGTCCTAATTTAAAGTAGGACTTTTCAGAATTACGAGATTTGAAAAATAATGAGGAAAGTTTGAGGACAAATCCCTTTATAATTCAGGCACTATCGAAATAAGATATTATTCATCACTTGTTTACGAATTGATAGTTGCTTACAACAACTTTTTCTCTCGGCCTTTTTGCTACAAATAAAATTCTTACCAGAATGGACGGTAACTTAATATTGCTGAGGATACAACCGAGGGCGCTGTTCCGTAACTGATAATGGTCAGCGGCAGAAGTAAATCTAGTTATTACGAGTTTTGAAACCATTATATTATTTCAATATCATAACAGTGGATTACAAACTAAACGACATAAAGCTCATGGAAAATATCGTGCTAAGATGAGCACTGCAGTCTTTAAGACGGCATCACTTCGCTTACAAAGAGATCATAAAACTGAAACCTTAAGTGGCGACTAGATGCGACGTGATGACTTCAGAAGCAGGATTTTGAACATAAAACAGCATCTGATGTAGCCACTTGGTTTAGATTTTGGCTTAACCACTTTGCGTTCCGTTTAAATTGTAACTTGTAGAAACGATGGCCGCAGCATTTGGAGATATATCGCTTCAATACCCGTTTTCTCTCCCTCGCCTTCACTTCTAACCGGCGCTACTCACTGACCAACTTAAGAAGAAATATTGATTAAAAAATCTCATCATGGCAAGTAACTCGAAACCAGGTAACTGGAAACACTCACTGTTTGATCACGTCATTCAGAGAAGTCAAACATTTTGTTAACAACAGCCAACAATAAAGCCAACAATGAATCACTTTATTGATGGAATTATGTTGCACAGCAAACTTTCACGAGAACAATGTCTTTAAGATGGGACACCATGAATTTCTTCCTTTTGCAAAAAATTGCAGGAAGTATAAGCGCTTATTTCTTATTAACTTATTATTTCTACAACAAGCGTTCTTGGTATGAACTGACGAACTATATGATGTCGACAGCGATTTTTAAATCCTACAGATCAAGATATCGATCATGAGATGTGCAAACGAAGAGCATATGCTACCCCGTAACTCAAGATCTGAACCTATGCAATACGCGGACAAGGAGAAGAAGTGGTAATAATCATATCAAAGCTGGAGGTAGGGTCATATCCTAGCTGGAGGTAGGGTCATATCCTAGCTGGCCGCAGAACCTCCGCAGCTCATCCTGGTGCCAAGAGGCGCGTAGTAAACCCAGTTCTCACCGAGCAAAGAGAACTGCTTGGTTTGCCAGGCTTCGCCGGCTTCTTTTCTTTGCTTAGCTTCTTCACGCTGCTTCTGCTCCAGCGCAGACTTGGCCTCTGTTGCCGCCTCAATGTTGTTATACCTGCATGGCATATGGTTACTTATTTCGTCTTTTTTGTGACATGACTCGTTTGATATATATACGTGGAGCAAAACTGGCGTTGAAAATAATGACATAAAGCAAACATTTAAAGGAGAACAGTTATATATATATATACTACACGCTCCTACATAAACGGAGCGAGTCTCACTTGAGTCCCGCGGTACACTCCTTCCAGAGCGCTCTGCTCTCGTTGGGATCCTGCTGGGCGATGGGCCGCACCTGCTTGCGCACAATGCCCATCGAGCGCGTGTCTATGAAGGTCTCAGTGCGCTGCAAATATTCAACACATCATTTCTAAAACACTGCTTAAATAAACTAATCGGCGGCCATACAGACTGACGGGGATTTTACTGTATTCAGGTATGAAAATATTCCTGCAAATATTCAACACATCATTTCTAAAACACGGGCTAAATAAACTAATCGGCGGCCATACAGACTGGCGGGCATTTCATTGTACTCAGGTGTGACGATTCCTGCAAATATTCAACACACCATTTCTAAAACACTGCTTAAATAAACTAATCGGCGGTCTTACAGACTGACGGGGATTTTACTGTGTTCAGGTATGAAGATATTCCTGCAAATATTCGACACATCATTTCTAAGACACGGGCTAAATAAACTAATGGGCGGTCATACAGACTGACGGGGATTTCACTGTATATCCAGGTATGAAGATATTCCAAATCTAATTGATCAAGAGCGGCAAACAGGAAGGTTTGGGCGCACAACGCTCACAGGTAGTCCTGGTCAACGTAACCCCGCTCACATGTAACGTGGTATTAAGAGGACTGTCAAGTGACGATACTCACGCCGTCCTCAGACCATTTAGCAGTCATGGATCCGTTCCACTCGCCGTCCACGGTTAGAAACGGTTTCTTTTCACCAGGACTAAAAACCTCCGCAGACACCCGATGCTTCTTGCCTCCATAGAAAGGCTAAAAAAAGAAAAAGGCTCTGTAAATCCAGACCAGGCCTCAGTGCAGAATTTATAACAGAAAAAAACGGTAGCCAACAAAAAATATCGCACAATTATTTTAAAAGAAAATTCAATTGATTCGTTAAGTAAAAAATGAGATCATCACTATCGAGGATCAGATGTAATGGTACTTGCTAAATAAGTATAATTATTTTTGAGTCAACTTACCTTGGTGAGGAACTCAACGTTTGCGTTGTAGCCCGTCTTGCTGCAGGTGATCTGGCAGGAGCCACCAAGCTCCACCCACGGCACCGTCAGGATGGACCTTCAACAGAACATTGCAATGACTCACGGCACCAATGATACCTTCAGTGTCATCGTAACATGAAATTTGCTACCAGCGCGTGCCAGCTGTGGAGGTTTCGCTCACGAGCAAGACTCGTAAGTTGATGATGTCTGCAACACACCTGCCGTAGCCGCTGGGGAAGTTGATGATGCCTGCCAACACACCTGCCGTAGCCGCTGGGGAAGTTGATGATGCCTGCCAACACACCTGCCGTAGCCGCTGGGGAAGTTGATTATGTATTCCTCGTCGTGGTCCAAGACACTGACGCAGCCCTGGCCGATGTTGTAGACACACACGCTCAGCCCCAGGAACTTGGACTTGGTCCAAATGTGTCCGCAGAAACTGATGCGCTTGGCGATGTTCTCCGCATAGAAGGCAGAGATGGGCGGGTGGTGCGACACCTAACACATAACATTGTCATTAAGAAGAGGATCTGCCTCAAACTGTTTGGAACACAGAGAATGAGTCTTTGTTGAAAATGTTGATAAAATTCAGATTTCAGATATAATTATAAAATTACTCTTAAAACCACCTGTGAACGGTGGACATCGTTCACAATTACGCGCGAACATTTTAATCTCGTGTGCATACTGAAAACCACATCTAGCGTAGCCGCCTTAGTAACATTGATGCCGGACCTTACTTGGGCGGTAGCGACGTAGTGCAAGGTCAGGTCTGAGCGGCTGTAAGGCTGTTAGTCAGTTGTGTCCCGCCAGCCCTACAGTCAGGTTCTAACTTGAACTCACCTCTCTCCGTTGCTAAGTTAGCGATCTTGTGCTCCAACGCTAGTTCTTGTGGCTGTGCTCTAAATGCTTTATCAAGTAGTGTAATGTCTATTGAGCTGGTTCTGTTATTTTTAAACGTATCCCTTTCAAGTGCCCTTTGTTGAAATAAAACTAGTACGTTATATCTGTGTAACCGAAGTTTTAATGGAAGACATCCCAGTGCAATAAAGTGCAATTTAACTAGTAGCAGAGTCCTTGAACTTTTACAAGATAGTTGCCGGCGTTTGGCCGTAAGGGCTCTGATCATTCTGACACGTTTAAAGGTTGCGGCAGGCGTCCGGTGACAAACCAATGAAGGAACTCTCAAGAAAAACTCGTAAATACAACTACAATAATCACGTCCAAATACAACAACAATAATAACAAGTCGCAAGTAATTTAATAGATTTAAATAATAAATACAGATTAACGGGGCAGAACTGCAGAGCAACAGAAAAGTGGTGACTATATCAGCGCTGTAGTTAATACAATAATACTCTGAAGTCAATATTATAAAGTCATGAAAAAATCTTTATTGTAGTGAAACACACCTAAACCACGTAAAATAATTTAGAAATAAATGCCTGTATGGGGACAAGGCAGATCTGTCATACAGACTAAATAAGACAGACCTGTTATACAGACTAAATAAGACAGACCTGTCATACAGACTAAATAAGACAGACTAAATAAGACATACTAAGTAAGACAGACTAAATAAGACAGACTAAATAAGACATACTAAGTAAGACAGACTAAATAAGACAGACTAAATAAGACAGACTAAATAAGACAGACTAAATAAGACAGACTAAATAAGACAGACTAAATAAGACAGACTAAATAAGAGACTAAATAAGACAGACTAAATAAGACAGACCTGCTCGGCGACGAAGGCGAGCTGGTCGTCTCTGACCCAGCGGAGGGGCTTGCCAGGCTCGTCCCCAGGGCGTCCGCTCCTGCCGCCGCAGCTCTGCTCGCCTGGCACGTCCCAGTGACATCTGCACCAACGACATACCATTTACCACCAATAACATACCATGTACCACTAACAACATACGATACCATGTACCACCACCAACGACATACCATGTACCACCAACAACATTCTATCAGTTACCACCAACTGCATCCATATTTTTATCTTGATAATATACGGCCTCTTTCCACGAGAATGCATCATAATTTACATGTATTCACTCTACGCTATTATGATGATGCACAACATAATGTGTATCTCAACATTTACAACAAGAATTTCCGTGCAGAACAAATAGGGGAATAATACGCCTGATGAAACGTGGTTAAGACTCTTGGATAGCTGTGCAGGGTAATATTCTGTAATGTGTATCTATCTCGAGCCAAGAGTACAACGCTCAAGTGATGAAATTATAAATGTAAATCTGACACACGACACGACAAGCTTCACAGACAGTGGAAGTAAGTAACTAAAGAAGGATGTACATGCGGTATTCCAATCTGTAACGCTTACGTAGCTAGACTATTTATGTATTAGGGCAACACAGATTTCTTCTAGGTACCTGATGATCGGTGAATCATGATGAGTCCATAGATAACAACATGCATGCTTTTTGGATAACGATACATATTTTATCCTCAGAATTATTTCTTCATTACGAGCTGCATATTTTAACACTTTATCCTCCGATAAATTGGGGTTGTAATGTACCTGAAGACCTCCCCTATGATGGGGTTGTAATGTACCTGAAGACCTCCCCTATG
Organism: Hyalella azteca; assembly: GCF_000764305.2. NCBI lineage: Eukaryota > Metazoa > Arthropoda > Malacostraca > Amphipoda > Hyalellidae > Hyalella > Hyalella azteca. The sequence goes on along the minus strand of NW_025934378.1, from coordinate 73,341 downwards.
ATGGGGTTGTAGGGCTTCTTAGCCACCTCGCTGCGGCGGCCGGCGTGGAAGGCGGAGAGATACCAGCGCAGCACCGTCACCATGCGCTGCCTGGCGTCCTTGCCGTGTGGGATGCTGGCGACAAATACGTATATTAGTGACACTAACATTGATTATGTTACTGACATTAACATTGATTATGTTACTGACATTAACATTGATTATGTTACTGACATTAACATTGATTATGTTACTGACACTAACATTAATTATGTTACTGACACTAACATTAATTATCTTACTGACACTAACATTAATTATCTTACTGACACTAACATTAATTATNGGTCAGGGTGGTGGCAGCGTTACCTGCAGAAGAGGTCAGGGTGGTGGCAGCGTTACCTGCAGAAGAGGTCAGGGTGGTGGCAGCGTTACCTGCAGAAGAGGTCAGGGTGGTGGCAGCGTTTACCTGCAGAAGAGGTCAGGGTGGTGGCAGCGTTACCTGCAGAAGAGGTCAGGGTGGTGGCAGCGTTACCTGCAGAAGAGGTCAGGGTGGTGGCAGCGTTTACCTGCAGAAGAGGTCAGGGTGGTGGCAGCGTTACCTGCAGAAGAGGTCAGGGTGGGCGAAGAAGTCCGCGTACATCTCCAGCAGGGAGCGCCGCTCGAGGATGAAGGTTGGCAGCACAACCTTGGTCAGGTCCATGCCGATCTTGACCTGGACAAATTAACTCAAAGTTAAAATCAATATTTCAAGAAAAAGAATCAAGTGGCAAGGAAAAGAATCAAGCGGCAAGGAAAAGAATCAAGCGGCAAGGAAAAGAATCAAGCGGCAAGGAAAAGAATCAAGCGGCAAGGAAAAGAATCAAGGGGCAAGAAGGTGGCGTCAAACAAAGATGGTCGAGAAACATATTAATCTTGTTTAAGATTGTAAAGTCTTGAATGTGGAATATCAATATTTACAGCAAAATCAGTGTATCAGAATAAAGAGAAATTGAGCAGTTAAATGTCAAAATTAATTTGATAAGAGTCGTCTTATGTTGCTTCCTCGCATGTCTGTGTTCATTTATTGAAGTGCTGTATATTTTATTGATTATATTAGAGGAAAAAACTTCGGTCGAGTGAAGGAAATAAAAGGTTGTAAATGTAGGACAGACAGTCATATAAGGAGGATAGACTGGACCATATAAAGATGACTGGGCCATTTAAGGATAGAACGGGTCACTAGAGGAGTATAACCAAGCCATCTCGGGAGGACGCACATGGCCGTTTATGGAGCATAGGCTAACCTAACCTAACTAGCCAACTAAAGGTAAGGCTTGTTAGGGGCGATAAGATATAGCGAGGCGAGAAGATGAAGTTGAGATGCAGCGTTAAGATAAGATGCCGCGTTTAGATAAGATGCAGCGATAAGGACCTGCGAGATGAGATGTTGGATAATGAAGCCGTGGCTCTCCATGGAGACCTGATCGTCCTCATCATCTTCATCGTACAGGGCGTCGTAGTCCACACCTCCTGCTGGACATATACACGAGTTAGACAAAGTAAGGGAAACGACTGAGAAATTCACAAATATGTTCTAGTATCGTGTAGGTCCACCTTTTGCGGTAATTACAGCCTCAATTCTCCCAGGTATTAATTAGTTCAAATTGTGAATTGTTTCCAAAGGAATTTTTACCCATTTTTCAGTTAAACTTAAACTCCCTCCAGCTCATATAAAGACGATGGCGGTGGGAATCGACTTCTAATTTGCAAGTGTAAAATCGACCATAAATGCTCGATAATATTTAGGTCTAGTGATTGTGGTGGCCAGATGAGATTTTCAATTGCATTAGAATGTCCCTAGTGCCGTTTTTTAGCAATACCAGTTGCATGGATCTGGGCATTATCATCTTGAAAGATGGCGTTCCCCACCGGAAACAGCGCTTGAACCGTTGGATAAACTTGCACTACTAAAATTCCTAAATATTTACGGCTGTTGATTCTTCCATGAAGATAAATCATTGGTCCGCCGGATTTTCAAGAAATAGCACCCCAGATCATCACAGATCCACCGCCATGTTTTACGGTTGGCAGGAGGCAGTCGGGATTAAATGACTCTTTTGTCTGTCTCCAAACGTAAACTCGGCCATAGGTTAGAAATAAGATAAAAGATTATTCATCTGAGAAAATCAAATTTTTCCAATGCCCGAGGGGCCAATTCTGGAGGTTTTTACATCACTCTAAACGCTTTGAAGCATTTGTATATGAAACCAGATTTTTAAATTGCAGCTCTTCCATAGAATCCGTATCTGTGCAGCTCTCGGCGGACAATCTTTAAGGAAAATTGGTTCTGTAGGTGTCCATTGAGGTCTGCAGTAATTTTAACAGCCGTGGTCTTTCGATTGTCCCTCACATTTCGATTTATGTACCGACGGTCTCTCTCAGACAACTTCGATTTTCGGCCAGACCTGTGCTTTGCTGTGACGTTTTTCCTTCTCATTCAAAAGCAGCCATTACTTTTGAGACAGTACCTCAAGTTTATATGTATGTACGGCAGTTAGCTATATTAAAAATTTATAGTTAGTTGTGGTACAAACCAGCATGGAACTACCGAGCTACTTTTGTGAATCGGTACACTCGACAAAATCGAATTGTAGGTTCTTCTCAGCTTAACGGGACACGAGGACTATGTTAAGATTGCAATGATAACAGCCTTGCAAGATGGTACGAGGGCTCGGGAGCGCGGCAGCATCACGATACGACTTCTCATATCTCAATTGATATTGAAACGGATACGGTATGATACTAAAATTATGTGACATGGAGAAGACAAAAATGTAATAATAAACAGTTTATAGACCTAATTTAAGTCACCAGGAAGCTGTTCCGGCACACGAACATGGACGACAAGCATGAGCTGGAATGATGTGCGCTGCGTAAGATGCCATGACAAGGATGACTCCGTTCAGTTTATTAGTTAACATGATACAGATGGCATTTAAGGCCTGGATTTAGTATAGTGGCATTAAAGCCTGTATTTAGTATAACCAGAACATTAACTTGACTTGTGAATAAAGCAGCAGCAGCAGCAGCAGCAGCAGCAGCAGCAGCAGCAGCAGCAGCAGCAGCAACATACCAGCGTTGGAGGCAGGAGGTGCAGCAGCCAGCGGGGGTGTGGAGACGACGCTGGAGTTCTTCATGTCTGCAACACAAGCAACGTTGCAGGTCACGTTGTGTAGTGCTCGAGCAGCAGCTTCTCAAACGCAAGCGTTAACATATTTTAGAAATACTCAATAAGTTAAAAATACTTAAATTCAATTATAAATATCTCAAAAGCTGAATACATGAGGCTATATTGAACCACTCAAGATTTTTAAATTTTCAATCTAAAAAGTTTAGGGTCCTTAATTCCAAAAACAAAACCTCAAATGAAGTTTCTAGCTACTTGACTAAATGATAGAATCAAAATGCTTCAAGAATTAATAAATAAAGGTAACGCTAAGTTAATTTACCAGATTTACATCTAGAACATGGCGTTTTTCGGTCTCTTAAATTCGTGGTTAATTTGTAATACAAGCAAACTACTTATATAATTACTTGAATACTTCTTTAAAATTTATAAAATAGTTGAACAGACCGCGTGCAGAGGAGGAAGACTCCGTGGAGTTATAGGAGTCGACGCGGCGAGCAGAGTCTGCCAGGAGTCCCTCAGCCGAGCCGTCTGTGTGACCGTCATCTTTGCACGAGTCTCCGTCGAACAACTTAGGCCCACTGCAACACAATTCAAATACTAAGCCAATATACCAAACTGCGTCGAACAACTTAGGCCCACTGCAACACAATGTAAATCCTAAGCCAATATACCAAACTCCGTCGAACAACTTAGGCCCACTGCAACACAATTCAAATACTAAGCCAATATACCAAACTGCGTCGAACAACTTAGGCCCACTGCAATACAATGTAAATCCTAAGCCAATATACCAAACACGACAAAACGAGAAAGATGATTCAACGGCAAAGCAGATAAGAAAGAGTAAAAATGATAAAAATTCACGCGTTTATTTGCAATAGAGAAATTCGTTTGACGAATCGTCGAAGATGGAAACGAGTTTATTCATGGAAAGGAGTGGAACTTAACAATTAACAATGAAGATTGAAGAATTCAAAAGGCGACCAAATGAGAAATTAAAGCGAAAGAGACGCTAGACTAAAAGAATATAAATCGAACAGAACAGAATGCGAATCAGCAGCAGTAAAAAGTGCGAACATGGAGACAAAAAAATAAAAAAATTAAAAATTACGAAAATTTCGATAATGCTTCGGAGACACTACAAAAAACGACGACACCTCCACAATGTCGGTGGTCAAAAGAATTGACGTCGAAGGAATTTATATCAGAAGCAGATATTGGCGATTTAATTACGCATGCATACTTCACATTTAAACTGGCAGGGCAACCCGCTTTGCCCAGGATGGATAATTTCATGAAATTTGAGGATACCGTTATGCTGAAACCTGTCATTCTGAATAGAAAAACTAAACTAGAATTTGTTAATTGAAAACAAACCCGGTCACGTCCCCCCTCAGTGAAAAAGGCGCCCAAATTTAAGCCAAGTCCCTCCCCACTCGCCCTCTCCAACGTCTCATGTCTGCATCGTTATACATTTTCATTCACTGCTACGACATGTATCCAAGATACGCATATAAATCCTTATATAGGGGGCGGTCAACTTCATTACTTTGGGAGATATTCCTTGCTCACTGAATTTGGAGACCGGCTGCAAGTCCGGCTGTAAATTTAAAGCGCGTATCCACGATACTTATCGTGACGGAATATTTCCTGGCCCTGAACATTTAATCTTATAGAGCGTGGCAATGCATTGAAAAACTTGGAAGGAAAGATTTAGATCAAAAATTAAAGTCAATTTTTAAATTGTTTATTATGCACTTCATTTAAGTGACACAAAATGTTTTTTTTTTTCATAATATGAAACGATAGTCAAATGGGATTTCTATTTTCTATGTGAAATATTGGTTTGAATGGACCTTTCTTCGAATTATTAAAGAAAAAATGAGCTATATTATTTAGAATGAAAGGATTCTAAAATTGCAGGGAATATTGATCCCGGGCAACGCCAGGCTAACCAGCAACTAAATAAATCTAGCGTGGACCAGAACGAAGACAAACTTGACTCACCACACAGATATCCTCCTGATGTACGTGACAAGCGTGGAGCCTCCTACAGGGGCACCGCCCCCCGAAATAACGTTCACAGGACTGCACTGCTGCTTAGCTTTGCTGCTAATGAACGACCACATGACTTACTCGAATGCTGCGCCAACCTCGCCCCATGCAGTCTGGGACATTCACTATTACTGTCTCAATGTGCAACTTCTATTTACGCTCCAGACACGTGAACGTGTTGTAATTTAACGCGTCTTTTCAAACACTACGTATCGGAACGTGTTTTCACATTAACTACCCGCATCAACTTGTTTTCTTCTTCACAGCGCATCTTTCTGAGTCTTCTCGTTCACTATAGGCGAGTATCAAGCCAAATAATGGACACTTCACCACCATAAGTATGTCCCCTCACTCACGACGTATCTGCATATAGCTGAACCACAGCACTAAACAGCCTGCAAACGATCTGCGTCACTTCAACAGGAGGAGCAATATAGCATCATCAAGATGCCGTCATTGTGCAAGAGTAATGTCAACAATATCTCTGTTATCTGAAGCGCCCTTGCAACCAACAAAATATCACAACTATGTGTGTCTTTCTGTAAGGTAACAACGACATATGATTTTTTCTGCGACAAAAATTTACAAGCAATATAATTTACACTTCTTCAGCACCTTACCGGAATTTCGACTGGAGTGACTCAGACCTTACAGGTAATTGGTCCAGCTATAGAGAACTTCAATTGGGCCGCTTTGAACGGCTGGTGTTTAAATAAGAAATTAAGTTGACCTTATATATGTGGCTAGATAAATCATGATCACTTCACGCAAAACTCGTCTGACGCCCAACACTTCAGTAAATTGGAGTCACATGCAAGAATGCTTGGCATCACATAGGGAAATATACGCGTAAATAGACGAGGCCCGCATTATTCGGCGTTGAATATTCATCTTGCGATATCGCAGCTTAAAAATATCGTGACGAGGAGCCGCAATACTCGAGACATTAGCTAATAGTCGACACATGATGGCATCGCGTAAATTACGATACTTTTATGTGATGGGAGCCTACAGAGCCGCACTAGAATGCGAAGAGCTGAGATAATGAGAGAGGACAGGCAAAGAGAGGGATTAAGAAAAAACAGGATTGAAGAAGTAACACGATGTAAGCAGAGAAGGAAAGACGAAGAAAGAAGAGAGGGATGAGTGGAGATGAAGTGTGAAGAAGCGACAAGATGGTAAGAAAGACATAATAAGCGCGGGGATATAAAAGGAAGCAAGTGAGATGTGAAGTGGATGTTAGAGTTGTAGCAGGTGTGTGAGGTGTGTGGTGACTGCAACAATCAGCTGTGTCAACCAATGGTCGTACCCCTATTAAAAACTATTACTGTTTCATCGCCGGTAATACCTGACTGTGACTAGAGGCAAGGCTCTGTGCATGGAAGGCTTGCTGCCGTCCTTTGAGCTTCTTGCAACAATTGAGACTTCACAGACGAAGACAACAATAACAATTGAGTTATAACAAAAAAGCAGCGGGGCAATAACAGCAACAATTGAACAATAAAACAACAATAAAAAGAAAAATGACAGCAACAACTGAGCTGTACCAACAATAACAACAGCAGTAACAACGGAGCAGCAAGCAAAATCGGTTGAGCAATAACAACAGCAGTAACAACGGAGAGACAACAACGGTTGAGCAATTACAACAGCAGTAACAATAGCGCAACAACAGCAACTCAGCAGTAACAGCAGAAAAAACGGTAACGCAGCAATAATAAAACAGAAATAAGTACGCAACAACTCTGCAATATCATGAGCTCAGCTAGGCACAAAGAGAACACCGTCAATGTATCAATGATGCAATCAGAACCAAAGCATTCAACGGAGCGTTCAATGAGCGTGAACATAGCGGATGCAGCGTCGTGACGAGGGCAGCAAAAGCGATCATAAACACAGGGATCGTCTTGAGAAAAAACATGGCGAAACTTGCCTTCGCTAATCCTGTGACGGTTTGAAAGTGATCAAGAATGAGATTGTAGTGAGGTAGCTTTCAGCAAGTGAACGTTGAGAAAAAATGAACGCATTAAAAGCGAGTTGACGTTTTGGTGAATCCTGCTTGTAAGGAGCGGTCAAAGAACTACTCTCCTTGAAATGCATCCAATTGAATAAGTCTGCACTATATAAGCGCATTCCATGATTTTTAGGCTCTCCGATACGATCAATAACCACCTCAAGTTAATATAGGTTTGCGTGTGTACAATATACATGTACAAAAATTGTACAAAATGAATCGCAAGACAGCTCTGCTAATTTGTACTAAGATGCACGTACTCGACAGCTACGTGTAGAGTAGATATATATATTACGGTACTGGGTGTGCTGCAATGTTTAAACGTAGAAGAAAAACAATAAAATCACATCCTAAATACGGTCACATGCGAATGGTCAATCAATTAGAGGGGATTGTAGTGACACGAACAATCATGAGCGCTTTGAAAGTAAACATCGGCTTAGGCAGGCTTTGTTCCAATCCTGCATGCTGATAGGCAGGTGGAGTTACGATGTCAGCATTACTAATGGATATGTGTCGCCAGGTGAGGTTAGGAGATATGGTGACCTCCATAGAGTATGTGTCACCAGGTGAGGTCAGGAGATATGGTGACCTCCATAGAGTATGTGTCGCCAGGTGAGGTCAGGAGATATGGTGACCTCCATAGAGTATGTGT